>NC_090357.1:26734310-26879090 GCF_035084215.1 Heptranchias perlo | reverse complement strand
CCTCAATTCCTGGAGACTCCAGGTCAATCCTGGAGGGTTGGCAACCCCAAACAGAACCAGGCTCTGCTCCAAATTCCTGCTCCCTTCGCTCCCACAAACCCAGGGATCTCAGCCTGTGTGACCTCTCCCTATATAAAGATTAACTCCGCCGTGGGAGGGGTTTCCATAATCCCCCCTCTCCCCAGCCCCCCAAGCATCGTGACTTTGGGGCTCTCTGAATGCCGAGATTTACTTGTCCTTTCGCATCAGATTCGATTGTCGCTGACGGATTGAAACTTGAGCCAACAGCGCCACAGAGTGGCGAGGGATGGTGTTGCAGCACGGCCCCTCCGCAGCCACACGGGAATTAGCAAGAAAAACTGTCAGTTCTGGAATTCTGCATAAAAAACAGAATTGGTGGAAAATGGACAATGAATCCGTCGGCATCTGAGGCCAGTGAAGGGTCACGACCTGTCTTGTTTCTTTCAGATGCTTTCCAGCATTTTCAGTTTGAACTTTACACACAGCTCTCGGCCTCAACCCATCGCTGAGGGGGCGATGGAGAGTTACCGCTGGTGTTTCACACTGTCCTGTAACGTGGTGCGTTCTCTGTAACACTCCTGTTTTTTTTTAACTCTGACCTCTCCTCCCTCCTGCTTCCTTTAGGTTCTCAGCAATGACAACAGCATGACTCTAAAGGCCGTCGCCCAGGAGGATGCTGGGAAGTATGTGTGCAGGGCGGTCGTGCCCCGAGTTGGTGCCGGGGAGAGGGAGGTCAGCCTGACAGTCAATGGTAAAATACTCCCCCCTTCCCATCCCGAAAATCTGTAATATATTGGGTGACCCTGTGATTACACACACGCGCATAAAGACACACGTGCACGCGCGCATAAAGACACACGCGCATAAAGACATGTACGCACACACGCACATGCACACACGCACATGCACACACGCACATGCACGCACGCACATGTACGCACATGCACGCACATACACGCACATGCACACGCACGCACAAAGACACACGTTCACACGCACGTAAAGACACAAACAAAAAGACACACTTTCACAAGCACAAAGACACACGTACACACGCACATAAAAACACACGTACACACGCACATAAAGACACACGTACACACGCACATAAAGACACACGTACACACGCACATAAAGACACACGTACACACGCACATAAAGACACACGTACACACGCACATAAAGACACACGTACACACGCACATAAAGACACACACATAAAGACACACGTACACACGCACATAAAGACACACACATAAAGACACACGTACACACGCACATAAAGACACACGTACACGCGCACATAAAGACACACGTACACGCGCACATAAAGACACACATACACGCGCACATAAAGACACACGTACACGCGCACATAAAGACACACATACACGTGCACATAAAGACACACATACACGCGCACATAAAGACACACGTACACGCGCACATAAAGACACACATACACGCGCACATAAAGACACACATACACGCGCACATAAAGACACACGTACACGCGCACATAAAGACACATACACAAGTGCACACAAATACACACATCCACATACACCCACACATATAAATGCATGCACACTTACAGACACTCTTATGGACACACACAAATATACTTAATTACACTCACACATATACATAGACATGGGAACGGGTATATGTGCAGGTTTACTTAGTAACAAAATTGACAATAGACACATGTGACTAAGTAAGCCTGCACAAACACTCACTCACACACACACACACACACACACATATACCTCTGTAAATGAAAGTACATTGCTGTTCACAGTTTTGGAGCTTTGATCAGATGAGCAGAATGTTGTGTTCTAAGGCTCGTTTCATTGAACAGGAACGGAGTTGCTCGATTGGAGCCGGTGGCTGTGAGGTAATGAAAGGTGATATTGCTGATTTCAGCACACATCCTGCAGCTTCTCGCCGATGCAGTTCCCAAAAGTGCTTTCCGTCCTTTCATTTGCAGAATCACCAGCCAAGTGTCGAACCACTTTCAAACAAAAAGGGGGTTTAAGCAATCGGTGTCCTCCGAGGTCAGACAGTCTCCTTGAGCAAGGAGAAAAAATAAATAAAGTTGCACAGTTCAAATTCTGTGGAGAAAGCAAAAATTGCTTTTAAATTAAAGCCGGAGAAAAATAATGACATTCCTGGAGAACACGAACAGCATCACCAGAGTACGTGAGGGAATGTGGGACAGTTCACCTGGTCTCTCACAATCACATCACACTTCCTGTGCACTCTTGTCCCTTTTTGTCACTTTTCACTATTGTTCCCTCGCTCCTTCTCAACCAATCGGCACGATTTTTGCTCGCTGAAATTAGCGCTGGGAGAAAAAAAGATACTCGGCACTTTTGAGGTTTTCTGGGTGTTTGTTCGTTACACATTGTGTGTGCAATTACCCTTTAAAATATTCATTAAAATGCAAATTTATTTTAATTAGACCACTAATAAACAGCAATTATATTCAGTGTAATTATGCGCAGAGTGTGCCCTGATGCTGCTTGTTCATTTGGAGCTTGTGTATTACACGGGGGGATGTGGTGGATGAACATTCTAATTTAATAAAGTTGTTTGATGAATTGTGTGTGTGTGATTTGTTTTTTTTTTGATTTCAGGACCTCCCATCATCTCCAGCACGCAGATGCAGCACGCCCTGCAGGGCAAGAAGGGGCAGATCAAGTGTTTCATCCGCAGTACGCCTCCCCCTGACCGAATAGTGAGTGACTCAGCGATTCAGACAACTCCTCTCCTAGACAAAATGACCACCCTATTTCCCCTCCTAGACAAAATGACCACCCTATTTCCCCTCCTAGACAAAATGACCACCCTATTTCCCCTCCTAGACAAAATGGCCACCTTATTTGCCCTCCTAGACAAAATGACCACCTTATATGACCACCTTATTTCCCCTCCTAGACAAAATGACCACCCTATTTCCCCTCCTAGACAAAATGACCACCCTATTTCCCCTCCTAGACAAAATGACCACCTTATTTCCCCTCCTAGACAAAATGACCACCCTATTTCCCCTCCTAGACAAAATGACCACCCTATTTCCCCTCCTAGACAAAATGGCCGCCCTCTTTCCCCTCCTAGACAAAATGACCGCCCTAATGCTTCTCACAGGCAAAATGACCATCCTATTCCTCTCATTATCGCCCTGTTATATCAATTAAAGTGGCCGTATTAAATAATACCTCCAATGTCTCAATGATTCTGTCAAGTGAGGATCTGAACTCTATTGACAATGAAGGGTCCCAGGTTTGATCCCTGGTCTGTGCTGAGGGAGCTGATCGAAACTGGGCCGCTGTAATTAGCCTCAGAGTTGAGGGCTAGGGAACATTAGCCATGGCTCCTGATCCTGATCACAATCCAATAATATCTGGGGGGGGAGTGTTGGGGTTTCCATCAGACTGAGTCACTGGGGGAGCAACAAACAAGTGAATTTCAATTCATGGAGTCATTCCACTGCCTGCACATGTAGATCGTGCTTTCCCGTTTCTAGCCCACGCCTCCCCTGCTTTCTGGAGACTGTGTCCCCTCTACTCTCTGGGGGTCCTGACTGCACTTAAAGTATTAACCTGGCTAACCTTGGAGAGTGTGATTGGCTGGGATATCCCCATATTCAAACAGTCTGTCAACAGGCAAGGTGCATAACTAATGCTTGATGATTTATTAAGAAAGACATCAGAACCAGAAACTTAACTGGACCAGCCATATAAATACTGTGGCTACAAGAGCAGGTCAGAGGCTGGGTATTCTGCGGCGAGTGACTCACCTCCTGACTCCCCAAAGCCTTTCCACCATCTACAAGGCACAAGTCAGGAGTGTGATGGAATACTCTCCACTTGCCTGGATGAGTGCATCTCCAACAACACTCAAGAAGCTCGACACCATCCAGGACAAAGCAGCCACCCTATTTCCTATGATTAGCACCCCATCCACCACCCTAAACATTCACTCCCTTCACCACCGGAGCACCGTGGCTGCAGTGTGTACCATCCACAGGATGCACTGCAGCAACTCGCCAAGGCTTGTTCGACAGCACCTCCCAAACCCGCGACCTCTACCACCTAGAAGGACAAGAGCAGCAGGCACATGGGAACAACACCACCTTCACGTTCCCCTCCAAGTCACACACCATCCCGACTTGGAAATATATCGCCGTTCCTTCATCGTCGCTGGGTCAAAATCCTGGAACTCCCTTCCTAACAGCACTGTGGGAGAACCTTCACCACACGGACTGCAGCGGTTGAAGAAGGCGGCTCACCACCACCTTCTCAAGGGCAATTAGGGATGGGCAATAAACGCTGGCCTCGCCAGCGACACCCACATCCCATGAACGAATAAAAAAAACATGAGGAGGCCATTCAGCCCCTCAAGCCTGCTCCGCCATTAAATTAGATCATGGCTGATCTGTACCTCAACTCCATCTACCTGCCTTAGCTCCATATCCCTGATGCCTTTGCCCAACAAAAATCTAGTAATCTCAGTCCTGAAAATTGCAATTGTTCCCCAGCATCCACAACCTTTTGGGGGAGAGTGTTCCAGATTTCCACTACCCTTTTGTGCGAAAAAATGCCCCCTTATTCTGGATTTCCCCCCCGGAGGAAATAGTTTCTCTGTATTTATTTTCAAAGAAAACGCAGAGGAGCGACTTAAAACCAGTGATATTCAGGAGTCTGCAGAACTTGCCTCCTTTCAGCAGATTGTTCGGACACGAACCCCAGGGAGGCTACACCTCCGTCCCATTCACTGCTTGTCTCCCGGCTGCTGGCAAAGCCTGGCTTCCTTTACACGAGTCCTTCTACCTCCTGGACCTTGCTGGCTCCACACAAACGGTAGTCATTAAAACTGATCGCCAGAAAGTCGTGGGCAGGTTTCCTGATACGGGCTGCCAGTGGGGCTGAAGGCTAGAATCATAGAAACATATAGCATAGGAGCAGGCCGATCGGCCCATCATGCCTGTGCCAGCTCTTTGAAAGATCTATCCAATTAGTCCCAGCCACCATGCTCTTTCCCCATAGCCCTGTAAAATTTTCCCCTATTTATCTAATTCCCTTTTGAAAGTTACTATTGAATCTGCTTCCACCGCCCTTTCAGGCAGTGCATTCTAGATCATAACAACTCGCTGCGTTAAAAAAAATCCTCCTCATCTCCCCCCTGGTTCTTTTGCCAATTATCTTAATTCTGTGCCCTCTGGTTACCAACCCACCCACCAGCGGAAATAGTTCCTCCTTATTTACTCTATCAAAACCTTCCATGATTTTGAACACCTCTATCAAATCTCCCCTTAACCTTCTCTGCTCTGAGGAGAACAATCCCAGCTTCTCCAGTCTCTCCACATAACTGGGAGCGGCATTTGTAAAATCAACCTCGCGGGTTAGCGTCGGGGCAGGGTGAGCTCGGGGTTGGGGGAGGGTGGGAAGTTACCAGAACCTGCGGGATGGTACCCCGGCGAGAGAGAGAGAGCGCGGGCGCCTTCGGGAGAGATGGGGAGAAGAAAGATGAACAGATCGGAGCACCGGGCCATCTTGTTCGCGGAAAGTTTGGGGAATTTTCAGGAAAGGGTTGCCTTCTCCAGCCTTACAACCCTCCGAGACCTCTGCGCTCCTCCAATTCTGGCCTCTTGCGCATCCCTGATTTCCATCCACCGTTGGCGGCCGTGCCTTCAGTTGTCCAGGCTCCAAGATCTGGAATTTCCTCCCTGAACGTCTCGTCCTCTCTCTCTCCTCCTTTAAGACGCTCCTTAAAACCTACCTCTGGTCACCTGTCCTAATATCTCCTTACGTGGCTCGGTGTCAAATTTTGTTTGATAACGTCTTGGGACGTTTTACTACAATAAAGGTGCTATATAAATGCAGGTTGTTGTTGGGTTTTCCTTTCCAGCTCTCATCCCAAAGCCTATCAGCGGAATGCCATTAACCCCCTTCCCGACTGCTCAAGCCTCCCCAGCAAGGCAGCGGTGCAGGGCCAAGGAGCTAACCATTGCTCGATGTACAGCCCACTGCAGGAATGTCAGTCAGGAACATCTGGTGCAGCCTGTACAAAGTGTGATTAGACTTGTGGATTGCCCACCAACATGTCACAGCTGTACAGATGCTCGACTTCTAATTAGTTCCCAGGCTAATGTCTTTTTTATTGCAGTGAGAAGCCTTTATGGACCAGCTGATACAAAAATGAATCATTTTGTAAATATTAATGGTCGGTACACAGTCCCGCAAACGTCTGCTGCAGGTTTCGAATTCACTCCGCTGGCTTCAGAGTTCCGTTAATTAGTTTGAGGGGCTGAGAACGAGGGACCGCTCCCCGCTCCCAAACCACACACAACGCCATTAGTGTGTGTGATTACTACCCGCGATTATTAAATTGTCACTTTAATTGAAACGGCTCAGGGAAATGCAGCAAACAGAGGGAAGCACTGTGGAAAGTCGAAATGAAGACGTTTTCTCTCATACCTTCACATAGCAGGAGGATCTCCCCTGATGCTGTGCAACGGGGGGGTGTTTATATCGGCAGTTTTCAGGCCCCACGGTTTGATCAGGATGTGGACGTGGCTGGTGAGAGATTGCCCAGAATTATGGGTGAGGCTCCTTTTGTGATTCAATGTCCTCAGCTCACTCTGTACTCACTCTGGGTTCACTCTGGGTTCTGTGTTCACTCTGGGTTCACTCCAGGCTCTCATTCACTCTGGGTTCACTTTGGACTCCGGGCTCACTCTATACTCACTCCAGGCTTTGGGTTCACTCTGGGTTCACTCCAGGCTCTGGGTTCACTCCAGGCTCTGGGTTCACATTGGACTCCAAGCTCACTCTATACTCACTCTGGGCTCTGGGTTCACTCTGGGCTCTGGGTTCACTCTGGGTTCTCTCCGGGCTCTGGGTTCACTCTGGGTTCACTCCAGGCTCTGGGTTCACTCTGAGTTCACATTGGACTCCAGGCTCACTCTATACTCACTCCGGGCTCTGGGTTCACTCTGGGCTCTGGGTTCACTCTGGGTTCTCTCCGGGCTCTGGGTTCACTCCGGGCTCTGGGTTCACTCTGGGTTCACTCCAGGCTCTGGGTTCACTCTGAGTTCACTTTGGACTCTGGGCTCACTCTATACTCACTCCAGGCTCTGGGTTCACTCTGGGCTTCCTCAATGTTCTCAGTTACGTTTTTATGCTCTTTAACATTTCATTTTCCCCCCCTCCCCCCGATTCCTCCTCTTTTCCTTGTTGATTTTCGCCCCCTCTCCGGCAGTGGGTAGGAGGGGTACTACCACACCCCCTCTCACACCAGGTGCGTGCCTGGGAAATCAAGGGGAGCGCGTCCACCATTCCCCGATTATGGGCTCTCAGCGGGCTCAGTAAATCAGACAGGGGTGCTCCATAAATTGTCCCGTTCGGTATCACCACCTGCCGTGGGGCTTGGGTGAGATTCTAAGTCACATGCAGACAACAAACAATGTGGAAAAGCTTTTATTTAGTATTCCCCCTCTGACCATCCAGGTTCCCTGCCTCTCCGCTGTTGCTGGCTAACGGTCCCATGGACCCTGGACATCCACTGACCCCTCGTCGCTCCCACCATTCATTATGGTCAGGCTTCGAGACTGAGGCAGAGAGTCTTCACATCACCATCTCCCCCCTCCTCACCATCTCCTGCTGGGAGCTCATATCAGCAAATTGCACATCCACTAGCCTGAGGTTTTCGATGGAATGTATGTAGGCTATTCAACCAAGGGGGGGGGGGGGGGGTGCATGGCCGCCCAGCCTGATGTCCACCCATGCGCTTCCCAGCAGGGGTCATTGGATAGCGACAATCCAGGAAGCAATCCGGGATGGTTTTCTGATTTCCCCCTCTGTACCCTGGGGACACGAGCCCAATTGTTGATCGGGAAACTCACCAGATAATCTGGTACGTTTACCAATAGGGAGGAAAGGGGTCATTCAAAATGTATTTCTTAATCAGGAAAAATATCTCAGATGAGCAAAAAAGGCAAGGCGGGAGATGAGGAGATTTTTTTTTAACGCAGCGAGTTGTTCTGATCTGGAATGCACTGCCTGAAAGGGTGGTGGAAGCAGATTCAATAATAACTTTCAAATGGGAATTGAATAAATACTTGAAAAGGAAAAAGTTACAAGGCTATGGGGAAAGAGCCGGGGAGTGGGACTAATTGGATAGCTCTTTCAAAGAGCCGGCACAGGCATGATGGGCTGAATGGCCTCCGTCTGTGCTGTATCGTTCTATAAGAACATAAGAAATAGGAGCAGGAGTAGGCCATTCTGCCCCTCGAGCCTGCTCCGCCATTCAATCAGATCGTGGCTGATCTTCTACCTCAGCTCCACTTTCCCGCCCGATCCCCATATCCCTTGATTCCCTTAGTGTCCAAAAATCCATCGATCCCAGTCTTGAATATACTCAACGACTGATCATCCACAGCTCTCTGGGGTAGAGAATTCCAAAGATTTACAACCCTCTGAGTGAAGAAATTCCTCCTCATCTCAGTCTTAAATGGCCGAGCCCTTATCCTGAGACTATGTCCCTATGATTCTATGAGTTAGTGTTTAAGGTTACCACAGGCAGGGTTTTCCACTTGGGCACTCCTGGTGCACGGGATTTAATCTCCCGATAGCGTGCTCCCAGTGTTCACCAGGGAGAATCCCTACCCATGTTTGAGCTCCAGAGTTGCAAATTAAGAAAGAAGGAGCCTGCATTTATATAGTGCCTTTCACAACCTAAGGACGTTCCAAAGTGTTTCACAGCCATTGAGGTACAGTCACGGCTCCTTCACACTTGTGAAACTCTGGAACGTTCTGTCACTGCTGACATGCCTGATGTTCTCCGAAAGCAGTTGATAATCTGTCCTTTTCCTCTACTGGATACACCCAGGCCTGGTCATGGAAGGAGAACGTTCTGGAATCAGGGACCTCAGGACGTTACACGGTGGAGACGGTGAGCATGGAGGAAGGTGTGATCTCCACGTTGACCATCAGTAATATCGTGCGTGCGGACTTCCAGACAATTTACAACTGTACGGCCTGGAACAGCTTTGGCTCCGACACGGAAATCATTCGCTTGAAAGAACAAGGTGGGGCCCACAGGAAGGCAATTAGCTTCTGCCCTCAGTGCCTTCAACCTACGTCTGAATTCTTCCATACTACCTGCCCTCCTTTCCTCCCTTAAACAAACCCTCCACTTATAATATCCCACCCACATTTGGGATCACCCGGGGTTGAATTTCCACGGGGATTTTCCCAACTGTCCGCCGTAACTTTGGCAGAAGATCCACAGAGAAACGGCCATATTTCACAAATCTTCTGCTGAAGCTATGGTGGACAATTGGGAGAATCTCCCAATTAATGGCGATGGTCTCTCCATCTCCAAGATTGCTATCTCCAATAGGGCCAACTGCAATAATTTCTTCATCTCTTTCCCTACAGCCATTCCTGTGCCTACTTCTTCCCTTTTCACCTTCTTCTGACCCTGGAACTATCCCCTAACTCTATTACCAGTAATTCCCAACTGCCTTTTCTTCAGTCCACAACCCACACTAACATCAGTTCAATAATGACCTTGCTTCCATCTTAGATATCCTGGATCTCCACCAGTTACCTGATGGTCTCCCATCCCCCTGGAACAACAGGCACCTCTTCGAGTCAATCAAAGACCAGAGCATACATGACGTACGATTGGGCTAGATGTCCTTCATGGCCACCTCGTGCACTACTGCCACTCCCTCTCCACAGACAGATCCTTCTGTGACTGTATGATGATCCCTGAGCGTGAGGACAACTCTAAACCCCTTTCAACTCCTCTGACAACTCTCCTCTGCACTCTCCAGCCTTGCTTCTGACTCTAGATGTCAGGAGATCGTGGATTTCTTTGTTTCCAAATTGAAGGCCATCCTTCTGCTTTCCCCAACCCTTCTCTCCCCACCCGTCTCTCCCCACTTTTCTCTCCCCACTCTTCTCTCCCCACCCTTCTCTCCCCACCCTTCTCTCCCCACCCTTCTCTCCCCACCCTTCTCTCCCCACCCTTCTCTCCCCACCCTTTTCTCCCCACCCTTTTCTCCCCACCCTTCTCTCCCCACCCTTTTCTCCCCACCCTTCTCTCCCCACCCTTCTCTCCCCACCCGTCTCTCCCCACTTTTCTCTCCCCACCCTTCTCTCCCCACCCTTCTCTCCCCACCCTTCTCTCTCCACCCTTCTCTCCCCACCCTTCTCTCCCCACCCTTCTCTCCCCACCCTTCTCTCCCCACCCGTCTCTCCCCACTTTTCTCTCCCCACCCTTCTCTCCCCACTCTTCCACTCTTTCTAATCCAGCACCCAATTCCATACAACTCTGCAGTTTTGTTCCAAGTTCCTCCAGCCTTTATCATACTTATTCCTTCGATGAAGTCCATCACCTGGTTCTTTAACCCAACTCCTAATCACCCAACTCATTGCTCATAGGCACTGTCAATCTCGCTCTTTGTTTAGTCATTCTTCTCACTCCTATTATTACTCCCTTAAAATGTCCACACTAGGCCCCTCTACCGCCTCTCTAACCTGCTCTTTTTCTCCACGGCCTTGAAATCAGACTACCTACCCAACTAATCACTCATCACTCCTGTTCACATCCCTCCAATCCAGCCTCTGACTAGCCCACAGCACCAGGATCTCCCTGGCCAAAGTCACCAGTCCTTCTCATCCTCCTCAACCTCTCTGCTACCTTCAACACTTTTGACCGCTCTGTACTTCTCCACCATCTCTTCTCCATCATCTCTTCTCCACCATCCACCTCTATGGCACTGATCCTGTGTGGGTACGAGAGCAGAGATGGGCAGACAGACTGTCTGTCCCACTATAGTCACTGCATCTCAAACCGTTTCTGCTCTCGTACCCATCTGATCATCTCTGATAGGCCCAGGGCCCTTTGCTCTCTCCTCTTCATCATGCTCCCCCTCAAGAGTTTCATCGACAAGCCTGGGGGCCAGTTTCCACGTGCATACCATTGATACCCAACTCCACCTCTCCAGGGCTGTTACTGTACTGTCCAACTCCAAAATCCAACATTAATTGTGACCTCCTACAGCTCAACATTAGCAAAACTGGTGCCATCCCGTTCACCCCTGCCCATCACCTACATGAGTCTGGATCTAACTCCAATACACTCTTGGATTACTCACTCAGATTAAACCCAATGATTTGTAACCTGCCTCTTGTGTTTGACCCTGAGTTGAGTTTTCGACTCGACCTCCAATCCATTGGAACCCCACCTGTGGAACATTGGCTCTCCCCATCCCGGCTGAAACCCTCGTCCACGTCTTCATGGCCTTGAGGGACAATTTCTCGAATGCTTTCCTCGCTGGCCTCCATCCTTCCACCCAACACGGGCTTCAGTCCATCCAAACCTCTGTGCCCATACACCCATCACCCCATCCTCAACCAACTCCAAAAGCACCCTGTGCCCCAGGGCATGGTTTCAAGCTGGCCCTCCTCATATTCAGGTGCCTCGTCCCACTCCATTTGGGTAATTCTCCTCAGCGGTACCTTCCCCCTCACCTTACCCTCTTTTCCTCTAACTTTGGATCACTTCTTGTTCCACAACCCATTGGAGGCCAACCCTTGAGGCCATTCCATCCATGTCCCCTCCAAGTCAATATCACCTCACCACCTCTCTTTTTACCTTCAAAAAAATTCCCAAATCCCATCTCTTTGACCGTGCCTCCAGAATCCCCCTCTCCTCCAATTCCTTTTTGCTCAATGACTGCCTCTCCGCAACCACCGCCCCCCCCCCCCCCCCCGCCCAGTATAATGTGCTGGAACGTTCCATTTGTGGGGACCACCATTTAAATGCACGTTACACTTGTTGTCACCGTCATTCGCAGTCAGTTTTTACAGTCCAATCAGCTTCAGTGAATAGGCAGTAAGTGAATATATTTGTGAACAGAAATTGAATATCACAAAGCCTTCCGCCCCAAAACAATTGCATTCAATCCTATCAGTCAATTTATTTTAACTGTAATCATTTTTGTGCCCAGATAACTGATATTTATCTGACTTGTAGCTCGCGGTTGTGTCTCATTTATGCGTATCAATGCTTCCCAGATGCTGAGTATCTGTAGCCTCGGCAATGGGTTAGACACTGATCTTTTCCCTCATGGACCTGGGTTCAAATCCATTTTAGACGTGAAGGTCTCAGGGCCTAACAGTGCCATGCTGTCCTTAAATTGGCAGTCTCATTCAGAGACGATTGGTTTGGGAGTGCCCCTGCAGTACAGCTGTTCCTCTAAGCTCGAGTTTGCCGCTGGTGTGAATTGGGAACCCGTCCCGCTTTCCCAGCCCCTGAACTTACTGAGCCCCAGTCTTGGTCCAGTGGATAATGTGCCACGTGATTTGGTACTGAGCTGCAGAGACCGAGAAGATCCCAGTTTAGATGTCTGGACCGTAACGAGTCACGTTATCTCAGCCTTGGACACCATGAGTGACCTTGCCATCCCTGGGCTAAAGAGCCTGGGGTCCCACCTCTGATTGGTATCCAGTGACCCCCCCCCCCCAAGCTGGAAAGTGGATGACATGATCAGATTCGGCTGTGATGCCTGCCACAGTTGAATAGGCTCCCGACTCCCACTATCTAGGGTCACGCCAGATGAATTTATTTTGCAAGATTTCTGCAAACCTTTTTTGCTGCCTCTTTATCTGCCCTCTTTTTATTTTCTTTGATCTTCTCATTGTATCCTTTGCTCCATCGGTTTCTAGAAGCCTGTCGTTAAGAGTCGATTTTAGGAATGTTGGGCTTCCGTGGGAAGCGTTTTCCCACCAGGAGTGAAGTCCCTGGAACCGCCCCGTGATTTCCCATCCATTTGGAAAATCGCTGCAAGCAGGTCCGTGATATCCTGGTGTAAGTTCCAGCTGGGCACGGCTCTTGGCTGGAGCCCATGGCCTGGAAATTCAGAAGTGCCCACTTTTGGGCGCTCGGGGTCGGGAATGGGGGGGGGGGGGGGGGTCAAAGGGTAAGTACCCTGCGCCAGAATGGTGAGATCCGAGACTCCCCAGTCATTGGGCGAAGCAGCAGCCCGCCAGTGAAGACCCGAGGAAGTGTGAAGGACGCCTCATGCCTGCTGCAGGCATGGGTAAAGGATGCCTCTTGTTTGTCCTTATCCAATATGGCACTCGGCGCACTCGTGGCCGGAAGTGTGCGCGTGCTTCCTGCCCGCCATTTTGTAGCCTTAGTAGGCCACATAGCGCCTGAAAAAACGGGCACCACATGGCCCAATTTCTAGGCCCACATTCGTAAAGTCAGCCCTTCAGTGGAATACGCTCGGCTGTGATGCCCGAAGGCTGCGCTGACTGAACTTTCACACCCGGCAGCGAGTCAATGTTTCAACAGGTGTTGGTCACCCTCACTCTGCTGGTCCTGACAAAGCCTCTGCTTGTTTTCCACAGAGGCGCTCTCGCTGGCTGTGGTCATTGGCGTGGCAGTTGGGGCTGGAGTGGCATTCGTTGTCGTCTTGGCAACCATCACGGTCATCTGCTGCTCGCGCTCCCAGAGAAGTAAGTGTCTTGAGTGGAACGGGAGCTTCCTTTGTTAAAGAGGTAAAGAAAACCCACCTCACAGATTAAAAGAGTGGGCAAAACTATGGCAAAATGGAGTTCAGGGTGGGCGAGTGTGAGGTCATCCACCCGGGACCTAAGAAAGATAAATCGTAATATTTTCTAAATGGTGAGAAACTAGAAATTGCGGAGGAGTCCAAATACACAAATCACTCCGAGCTGGTTGACAGGTACAAAAAGCAATCAAAAAGGCTAATGGAATGTTGGCCTTTATCTTAAGGAGGCTGGAATCCAAAGGGGAGGGAGTTATGCTTCAGTTGTGCAGGGCCTTGGTCAGGCCCCATCTGGGGCACTGCGATCAGTTCTGGGCACCGAACCTCAGAAAGGATATATTGGCCTTGGAGGGGGTGCAGTGCAGATTCACCAGGATGATACCGAAGCTTAGAGGGTTAAATTATGAGGAAAGGTTGTATAAACTTGTATTCCCTTGAGCGTAGAAGATTGAGGGATGATCTGATTGATTTATTTAAAATGTTAAAAGGATTTGATAGGGTACACAGAAATTATTTCCTCTGGTGGGGAATCAAGAACGAGGGGACATAGTTTTACACAAAAGGTCGTGGAAATCTGGAATTCTCTCCCCAAAAGTGGATGCTGGGGGCCAATTGGAGCTTTCAGGACTGAGATTGATAGATTTTTATTGGGTAAGGCGCTAAATGGAGTTGAGGTACAGATCAGCCATGATCTAATTGAATGGTGGAACAGGCTCAAGGGGCTGAATGGCCTGCTCCTGTTCCTATGCTCCTTCTGACTCACCTACCCCTCTCTCCCGGCCTCCTCACCCTCCAGTTACACTCACCCGCCCTCCCAGCTACTCACACTCTCAAAGTTCCCCCCCACCACCCTTTTCCCCAGCTACACCTAGCATCTCAGACATACCCACCCTCCCAGACCACCCGCCATTCAACAGAGCCCCTCAGCCACAACTAGTGTGAAACCAGTAAAATGGGGCAGAAAGTAAGTTGTACGAAGATGGGTGTGTACTTTCGAACCATGTATTCAACTGCTGGAAAGTGTCTGTGGACAACTGGATGGGTTTGGGCTTGACTGATGCCGTCCACAGTTGAATAGCTTGCGGACACTGAACTGTCCAGGTTCACATGGGATAATAGCAGGCTGCTGGCACCGATTGAACGCAAACCCCAGTAAAAGTCGGCGCCTTCAGGAGGCAAGAGCAGAAAAATTGGAAACTAAAGATTTTTCAGGTGATTAATTGGACTCCCGCTCACTTTAATATTCCAGGATGCTTCATTACAGCACGGAAAAAACATTCATGCTGGATAACGAAAATCCCATCTGGTTTACACATTGACAATTGTCAGGTGAAGAATATACTTCCATCCTTCACTAAGCCTAACTGTCTGAGAGAGATTAAACCTTTGGGACGACATCACTTTCCTTCCATCAACAGAAAAAGAAGTGCAGGTAATGACTATCCCAATCCCACCTCTTAAGTACCACCAGACCGTAGAGTAGATTGCTTCTCAGCACCTGTCAATGAGACCCTGCCTCCCCGAGATCCCTCCCCCCACTCCCTCCAAACACTGCTCGAGGTAGACAACTCCCTCCCCCGCCCCCCCCCTTCCCCACCTCGCAGCCTCAACCAATCAGAGAATGTCCAGTCGAAGCATAAGTGTAAGCTAGGGTGGGTAAGTAGGACATAGAGTCTGCAAAGGGATGTCGACAGGTTAAGTGAGTGGGCAAGAAGGTGGCAGATGGAGTCTAATGTGGGGAAACGTGAGGTTATTCACTTTGGTAGGAAGAATAGAAAAACAGAATATTTTTTAAATGGTGAGAAACTATTAAATGTTGGTGTGCAGAGAGACTGGGATGTCCTTGTTCATGAGATACAGGAAGTTAGTACGCAGGTACAGCAGGCAATTAGGAAGGCAAATGGTATGTTGGCCTTTATTGCAAGGGGGTTGGAGTATAAGAGTAAGGAAGTCTTACTACAGTTGCACAGGGCTTTAGTGAGACCTCACCTGGAGTACTGTGTACAGTTTTGGTCTCCTTATCTAAGGAAGGATATACTTGCCTTAGAGGCGGTGCAACGAAGGTTCACAAGATTAATTCCTGAGATGAGAGGGTTGTCCTATGAGGAGAGGTTGAGTAGAATGGGCCTGTACTCTCTGGAGTTTAGAAGAATGAGAGGTGATCTCATTGAAAGATGAGGCTTGACAGGGTAGATGCTGAGAAATTTTATTTCCCCTGGCTAGAGATTCTAGAACTAAGGGGCATAGTCGCAGGATAAGGGGTCGGCCATTCAAGACTAAGATGAGGAGGAATTTCTTCATGCATAGGGTTGTGAATTTTTGGAATTCTCTACCCCAGAGGGCTGTGTATGCTCAGTCATCGAATATAATCAAGGCTGAGATGGATAGATTTTTGGACTCTAGGGGAATCAAGGGATTATGGGAATCGGGCGGGAAAGTGGAGCTGAGGTAGAAGATCAGCCGTGATCTGATTGAATGGCGGAGCAGGCTCGAGGGGCCGTATGGCCTACTCCAGCTCCTATTTCTTATGTTCTTATGTCTTAGTGGTTGCAAAGCATGAGTTGGTTTTGAATTGGCATTTTTAACAATCGTATCAGAAGGTCATGTTTCCACCTCAGATTCACTGCACTCGGTGTTCCTCGGAATTTTCCTCTATTATTCATCCTAAACTCCGATTACACCATCCTGCATGCTTCTCCTCCCTCTGTTGAAGTCAGGATTCATCATACTGTCTCCGACTCTGGCTCATTCTTTTTCAGGAGTTCAAAACTGTGCGGCTCCTTCCCTCTCTTAGTCTTCCCTCCTCCTCCTACAGTCTACAGGTTTTGAAAACCAGGGAATTGGCATCACTGAGCCAATGCTTCTTGAGTTACCTTATCTTCTCTTCTATTCCTTTCAATTGTGGTGGTCTCCCCCTCAATTTCTTCTAGAAATAGATGCACGAGCACATTTGCCATGGATTCCAGGTGTCAGCCGTGGGTCAGTGGGGATCGCTCTCACCCTTTCCTGCTTCCCCGTGCAAATGGCCATGATGATTCATCAGTGACGCGAGGGGGGACCGGATCAATGAACGCTCAGCACAATTTGGGATTACAGGTGTCAGCTGTAACTCAGTGGGTAGCACTCTCGCCTCTGAGCCAAAAGGTCATGGGTTCAAGTCCCACTCCAGAGACTTAAGCACAAAATCCAGGCTGACACTCCAGGGCAGTACTATTTTGAAGAAGAGCAGGGGAGTTCTCCCTGGTGTCCTGACCAATATTTATCCCTCAAGCTTCATCACTAAAACAAATTATCTGGTCATTATCACATTGCTGTTTGTGGGACCTTGCTGTGAGCAAATTGGCTGCCGCGTTTCCTACATTTCAATAGTGACTACACTTAAAAAGTACTTCATTGGTTGTAAAGCACGAATAATAAAGAATAATAAAGAGAGAGAAAATAAATTGTGAGAGTAAACTAGCAAGAAATATAAAAACTGACAGTAAAAGCTTCTACAAGTATATAAAAAGGAAGAGGGTAGCTAAAGTAAACATTGGTCCCTTAGAGGATGAGACTGTGGAAATAATAATGGAAAACAAGGAAATGGCAGAGGAATTGAACAGATATTTTGTATCTGTCTTCACAGTAGAAGACACTAATAATATACCAATAATAGTAGAAAATCAAGGGGCAAAGGGGAGGGAAGAACTAAAAACAATCACTATCACTAGAGAAAAAGTACGAGGTAAACTAATGGGTCTAAAGGCTGACAAGTCCCCTGGACCTGATGGCTTGCACCCGAGGGTCTTAAAGGAAGTGGCTACAGAGATAGTGGATGCATTGGTTGTAATCTTCCAGAATTCACGAGATTCTGAAAAGGTCCCAGCGGATTGGAAAACCACAAACGTAACGCCCCTATTCAAGAAGGGAGTGAGACAGAAAGCAGGTAACTATAGACCAGTTAGCCTAACATCTGTCATTGGGAAAATGCTAGAATCCATTATTAAGGAAGTAGTAGCAGGACATTTGGAGACTCATAATACAATCAAGGAGAGTCAACATGGTTTTATGAAGGGGAAATCATGTCTGACAAATTTAGTAGAGTTCTTTGAGGAAGTAATGGGCAGGGTGGATAAAGGGGAACCAATGGATGCTGTATATTTGGATTTCCAAAAGGCATTCGATAAGGTGCCACATAAAAGGTGAGTGCACAAGAGAAGAGCTCATGGTGTTGGGGGTAATATACTGGCATGGATAGAGGATTGGCTAAATAACAGAAAACAAAGAGTCGGGATAAAAGGGTCATTTTCAAAATGGCAATCTGTAACTAGTGGGGTGCCGCAGGGATCAGTGCTGGGGCCTCAACGTGAGTGCAAAAGACAAGGCTGAAGCGTTTGCAACCATCTTCAGCCAGAAGTGCCGAGTAGATAATCCATCTCAGCCTCCACCCGATATCCCCACCATCACGGAAGCCAGTCTTCGGCCAATTCGATTCACTCCACGTGATATCAAGAAACGGCTGAGTGCACTGGATACAGCAAAGGCTATGGGCCCCGACAACATCCCAGCTGTAGTGCTGAAGACTTGTGCTCCAGAACTAGCTGCGCCTCTAGCCAAGCTGTTCCAGTACAGCTACAACACTGGCATCTACCCGACAATGTGGAAAATTGCCCAGGTATGTCCTGTCCACAAAAAGCAGGACAAATCCAATCCGGCCAATTACCGCCCCATCAGTCTACTCTCAATCATCAGCAAAGTGATGGAAGGTGTCGTCGACAGTGCTATCAAGCGGCACTTACTCACCAATAACCTGCTCACCGATGCTCAGTTTGGGTTCCGCCAGGACCACTCGGCTCCAGACCTCATTACAGCCTTGGTCCAAACATGGACAAAAGAGCTGAATTCCAGAGGTGAGGTGAGAGTGACTGCCCTTGACATCAAGGCAGCATTTGACCGAGTGTGGCACCAAGGAGCCCTAGTAAAATTGAAGTCAATGGGAATCAGGGGGAAAACTCTCCAGTGGCTGGAGTCATACCTAGCACAAAGGAAGATGGTAGTGGTTGTTGGAGACCAAGCATCTCAGCCCCAGGGCATTGCTGCAGGAGTTCCTCAGGGCAGTGTCCTAGGCCCAACCATCTTCAGCTGCTTCATCAATGACCTTCCCTCCATCATAAGGTCAGAAATGGGGATGTTCGTTGATGACTGCACAGTGTTCAGTTCCATTCGCAACCTCTCAGATAATGAAGCAGTCCGAGCCCGCATGCAGCAAGACCTGGACAACATCCAGGCTTGGGCTGATAAGTGGCAAGTAACATTCGCGCCAGATAAGTGCCAGGCAATGACCATCTCCAACAAGAGAGAGTCTAACCACCTCCCCTTGACATTCAACGGCATCACCATCGCCGAATCCCCCACCATCAACATCCTGGGGGTCACCATTGACCAGAAACTTAACTGGACCAGCCATATAAATACTGTGGCTACGAGAGCAGGTCAGAGGCTGGGTATTCTGCGGCGAGTGACTCACCTCCTGACTCCCCAAAGCCTTTCCACCATCTACAAGGCACAAGTCAGGAGTGTGATGGAATACTCTCCACTTGCCTGGATGAGTGCAGCTCCAACAACACTCAAGAAGCTCGACACCATCCAAGATAAAGCAGCCCGCTTGATTGGCACCCCATCTACCACCCTAAACATTCACTCCCTTCACCACCGGCGCACTGTGGCTGCAGTGTGCACCATCCACAGGATGCACTGCAGCAACTCGCCAAGGCTTCTTCGACAGCACCTCCCAAACCCACGACCTCTACCACCTAGAAGGACAAGGGCAGCAGGCGCATGGGAACAACACCACCTGCACGTTCCCCTCCAAGTCACACACCATCCCGACTTGGAAATATATCGCCGTTCCTTCATTGTCGCTGGGTCAAAATCCTGGAACTCCCTTCCTAACAGCACTGTGGGAGAACCGTCACCACACGGACTGCAGCGGTTCAAGAAGGTGGCACACCACCACCTTCTCAAGGGCAATTAGGGATGGGCAATAAATGCCGGCCTTGCCAGCGACGCCCACATCCCGTGAACGAATAAAAAAATATATATATATCAATGACTTGGATGAAGGAACAGAGTGTCTTGTGGCCAAATTTGCTGATGATACAAAGATAGGTGGAAAAGCAAACTGCGATGAGGACACAAAGTGTCGGCAAAGCGATATTGACAGGTTAAGCGAATGGGCAAAAATTTGGCAGATGGAATATAATGTGGGAGGAAAAATAAAAAAGCAAAATATTATTTGAATGGAGAAATACTATAAAATGCTGCGGTACAGAGGGATCTGGGTGTCCTCGTATATGAAACACAAAAAGTCAACATACAGGTGCAGCAAGTAATCCGGAAGGCAAACGGAATATTGGCCTTTATTTCTAGGGGATGGAGTATAAAAGTAGGGAAGTCATGTTACAACTGTACAGGGTTCTAGTGAGACCGCACCTGGAGTACTGTGTACAGCTCTGGTGCCCTTATTTAAGGAAGGACATACTTGCATTGGAGGCAGTTCAGAGAAGGTTCACTAGGTTGATTCCAGGTATGGAAGGGTTGTCTTATGAGGAAAGATTGAACAGGTTGGGTCTATACTCATTGGAGTTTAGAAGAATGAGAGGAGACCTTATTGAAACATACAAGATTCTGAGGGGACTCGATAGGTTAGATGCTGAGAGAATGTTACCCCTCATGGGGGAATCTAAAACTAGGGGGCATAGTCTCAGAATAAAGGGTCGCCCGTTTAAGACGGAAATTAGGAGGAATTTCTTCTCCCTGAGGGTCGTGAATCTTTGGAATTCTTTACCCCAAAAAGCTGTGGAGGCCGAGTCATTGAATACATTCAAGGCTGAGTTAGACAAATTTTTGATCAGCAAGGGAGTCAAAGGATATGGGGAAAGGGCGAGAAAGTGGAGTTGAGGTAAAAATCAGATCAGCCATGATCTCATTAAATGGCGGAGCAGGCTCGAGGGGCCGAATGGCCTACTCCTGCTCCTATCTCTTATGGTCTTATGCTCTTCTGGTCTTATGGTCCTGAGGTTGTGAAAGGCACTATAGAAATTCAAGTCCTTTCTTTCTTTGCTGCCGACCTGTGAAGGGCAGAAATTGGTCTTGGCAGTAGCACAAAACGGGCAATAGCGAATCGGCAGCCCGGTTTACACCCTGCCTGTTTTACACTCTGCCCCGTTTTACACCCCGCCCCCGATTTTCTTTTCTATTGACGGGTTGCTGATTCATTCTCGCCCATTCTGCACTACCGTCGAAGACCAGTTTCAACTCCATTTATGTTTAAGTGTGAATGGACTGGCGATGAAACACAAACACAAAACAGTGCGCCTCTAGATATTGAACAAAGCCCAGGAGATCTCCATGAAGGAATGTGCTGTAAAGGAGGTCTGCTGTATAAAGAGAGGGAGCGACAGAGGTGAAGGAGATTTTGTCCTTTGATGCCTTTTCCTCGGCTCCACAAATCCTGCCCAATGACACCTTCTAGGAACTCCACCTTCAGAGCATCAGAGTCCATTCACGGTCCACGGTTAAAGGGCCCATAACCCAGCGAGATATCCATACCCGACCTGTATCTCTCAGGCCAGTTTATGGTGCCTTGTTCTATGCTTTGGAGCTGCTGTTCAGCCACACACATTTTGTTTAGAACTCCCTGGGACAGTGAATCACGGATTAAATTCCTCGTTAGTATTGTCACTGGGAAAGAATTTCCTGATAGCACAGAAAATGGGAGTCCAACACAGCACGGTTGCTCCCAGTCTGCCTGTAATCAGCAATTCTAAAACCTGGATCAGAACACCAAGAAATGACAGGGAAATATTAGCATATATTATTCGTATCTCCTTCCATAACATTCAGGATCCAGTATCATATTCTTCCTCTTTAAATTAAATTGTGTCTTTCCAACAGGAGTTTGAGTCCTTGTCACTTTGTTTTCAATCCATCGCAACCTGTTACAAATTAACCCATTGTCTAAGAGTGGGATTCCCCATAATGGGTGGGCCTCACTCCATTGGAGTGCGTCCCTCACTAAACATGACAGCACCCGGAACATTCTGAAACAGGGCCCGGCAGCTCCACCATTTGCCATGTCTAAAATCAGACAGGGGGCAGGGTAGGTGGGGAGGGTCACGGCTAGAATTCTGATGTTTGCTTTGATGATAATGAAAGGTTATTGGAAACAGAAAGTAACCAATGAATGTTTCCACACCATCAAACATAGAAGTTGATCTTGTAGGAAGGTAGGTTGAGGCCAGGTGATTTATAAGATCATAACACAAGTTAAAAAAAAGACAATCAGCTCTTTCAAGCCCAATCCACCTGGTGCCCTAACTCTCCCGTCGAAGCCCTTCATGGCCTCGCCCCTCCCTATCTCTGTAACCTCCTCCAGCCCTACAACCCCTCCGAGATCTCTGCAACCTCCAATTCTTGCCTCTTGTGCATCCACAATTTTCATCACCCCTCCATTGGCTGCCGTGTCTTCAGCTGCCTAGACCCTAAGCTCTGGAATTCCCTCCCTAAATCTCTCCGCTTCTTCACCTCACTCTCCTCATTTAAGAACTCAAGAACATAAGAAATAGGAGCCATACGGCCCCTCGAGCCTGTTCCGCATTCAATAAGATCATAGCTGATCTTCAACCTCAAATCCACTTTCCCGCCCGATCCCCATATCCTTTGATTCCCCTAGTGCCCAAAAATCTATCAATCTCAGTGTTGAATATACTCAATGACTGAGCATCCACAGCCCTGGGGTAGAGAATTCCAAATATTCACGATCCTCTAAGTGAAGAAATTCCTCCTCATCTCAGTCTTAAATGTTCGACCCCTTATCCTGAGACTATGCCCCCTAGTTCAAGGCTCTCCAGCCAGGGGAAACATCCTCTCAGCATCTACCATGTCAAGCCCTCTTAGAATCTTATATGTTTCAATGAGATCATCTCTCATTCTTCTAAACTCCAGAGAGTATAGGCCCATTCTACTCAACCTCTCTTCATAGGACAACCCTCTCATCCCAGGAATCAATCTTGTGAACCTTCGTTGCACTGCCTCTAAGACAAATATATCCTTCCTTAGACAAGGAGGCCAAAACTGTACGCAGCACTCCAGGTGAGGTCTCACCAAAGCCTTGTACAATTGCAGCAAGACTTCCTTACTCTTGTACTCCAACTCCCTTACAATAAAGGCCAACATACTATTTGCCTTCCTAATTGCTTGCTGTACCTGCATGTTAACTTTCTGTGTTTTATGTACAAGGACACCCAAATCTCCCTGAACACCAAATTTTAATAGTTTCTCACCATTTAAAAAATATTCAGTTTTTCTATTTTTCCTACCAAAGTGAATAACCTCACATTTCCCCACATTATACTCCATCTGCCACCTTCTTGCCCACTCACTTAACCTGCCGATATCCCTTTGCAGATTCTTTGTGTCCTCCTCACAGCTTACTTTCCCATCTAGCTTTGTATCATTAGCAAACTTGGATACATTATACTCAGTCCCTTCATTTAAGTCATTACTATAGATTGTAAATAACTGAGTCCCAAGCACTGATCCCTGCAGCACTCCACTAGTTGCAACCTGCCAACCTGAAAATGACCTGTTTATTCCTACCCTCTGTTTTCTGTCTGTTAACCAATCCTCAATCCATGCTAATATATTACCCCAGTCCCATGAGCCCTTATCTTGTGTAACAACCTCTTGTGTGGCACCTTATTGAATGCCTTTTGAAAATCCAAATATACTACATCCACTGATTCCCCTTTATCTGCCCTGCTAGTTACACCCTCAAAAAACTCTAATAGATTTGTCAAACATGATTTCCCTTTAATAAAACCATGTTGACTCTGCCTAATCATATTATGATTTTCTAAGTGCCCTGTTACTACGTCCTTAATAATAGATTGTAGCATTTTCCCTACTACTGATGTCAGGCTAACTGGCCCGTAGTTCCCTGTTTTCTCTCTCCCTCCTTTCTTGAATAGCGGGGTTACATTTGCTACCTTCCAATCCACGGGGACCGTTCTAGAATCTAGGGAATTCTGGAAGATCAAAACCAATGCATCCACCATCTCTGCAGCCACCTCTTTTAGAACCCTAGGATGTAGGCCATCAGGTCCAGGGATTTGTTGGCTTTTAATTTTACTAAAACATTTTCTTTACTAATCTTAATTATTTTAAGTTCCTCAGTCTCATTAGCTCCTTGATTCCCCACTATTTCAGGTATGTTTTTTGTGTCTTCTACTGTGAAGACAGATATAAAATATTTGTTTAACGTCTCTGCCGTTTCCTTATTCCCCATTATAATTTCTCCTGTCTCAGCCTCTAAGGGTCCCACGTTTATTTTCGCTACTCTCTTCCTTTTTATATACTTGTAGAAGCTCTTACAATCTGCTTTTATATTTCTTGCTAGTTTAATATTGTAATCAAGTCGCTCATTAAAACCTACTCTTTGACCAAGATGTCCTAATATTACCTTATGTGACTCGGTGTCAAGTTTTGTCTGATAACGCTCCTGTGAAGCGCCTTGGGACGTTTTATTACATTAAAGGCACTATATAAATGCATGTTGTTGTAGTACCTGAATCCTCCCATCAATATCTATCCTCCTCATACACTAAATCTCCCATTATAACCTTCCTTCATAAATGTTCCTAATGTTTGTGTCTCTACTACTCTGCCTGGCAGATTATTCCAACCATTCATAACACATTGAGTAAAGAACTTCTTCACAATATCTATTTTCAAAGTTTTCTTATAAAATTAAATTTCTGTCACCAGCCTTACTTTCCTGGCCAAATTTGAATTCATAAAGAAAAGAAATGAAGAATTTATGAATAGAACTTATAACCTCCTCAGGACATCCCAAAGTGCTTCCCATAAAATTACTTTGTCTGTATAGTCACTGTTGTTATCTAAGCAAACATGGCAACTAACTTGAGCACATCAAAGTCCCACAAACAGCAATAGGATAACTGGCCAATTAATCCATTTTGTTATTGTTGGGTGAAGGAGCAATGTTGGCCAGGACACCAGGAGAGATCCCTGCTCTTCCTTGAAAAGTGCCATGAGATCTTTGACATCCATCTGAACGACTGGATTAGGCAATTGGACTTTGGTTGAATGCCTCATATATTAATGGAATCTGGGCTAGCCAGAGACAAGGGTCAGTGTCCTTAGAAAATTAAAGAAAGGAGAAGATTGAGAATAACAAAAAGCAGAAAAGATAGAAGAATAATGATAATTCCTCACAGCAATAGGCCGAGGACAAGAGTTGGAGAATAATGAAAGTTTAGGAGCTGTACAGAGAGAAGGAGCAGAATCTGAAATCACAGGATTAGAAAGCAGGTTCTGAATACTGGAGTGATTCTGATTAAAGAAACAGAAAAGGAAATGTAAGCTGCAGGAACAGGGGAACAGGCGCCAAGAGGTTTCAAAGGCAATATTACCAGGAAGCAGATCAGATCAATCTTCACTCAACTACAGTAGAAAGAAATACAGAGAAAGATGAAAGAATCCAGAGCTTGAATTTATAAAGTCAGTGAAGGCACCTGGCAGAGAGAGACGGGGAACAGGGGCAAAGGGAAACAGAACAAATAATTGGGAACTGAATAGATTTGTGGAAGTGTTAATACCAATCATGCAAAAGAGAAATAGAGAGAGCGCAAGAGAGAGACATAGCGAGCAAGAGAGACCTAGCGAGTGAGAGAGAGACCGCGAGAGAGAGAAACATAGCGAGCGAGCGAGAGAGGCCTGGTGAGGGAGAGAGAGACATAGTGAATGAGAGAGAAAGATAGAGCGAGAGATCAAGAGAGAGACACTTAGCGAGCGAGAGAGAGAAACTAAAGCCATAATGACATTGTTGATTGATCAGGTGAAGAATATCTGGGAGCAGAAACCAATGAAGAAAATGACTTTGACAATAAAGAATTCCTTTGGCGCATCACAACTTGTAAGGATGTGTATGTTGAGGCATTCATTTGAGGTCTCCATTTTGAATGTCTGTGTTGTGTGGAATAGTAAAGTTCAGTTGTGCTATGCTGATAGCAGGCTGAATGGAATAGAAATAATCGCATTTACATAGCGCCTTATCATACCTCTTAGAAGCTCTCCAAGTGTAGTGACTGTTAATATGTAGCCAGGCATGGCAGCTATTTTGCGGATAGCTAACTCTCAATACCAATGACACCTGTTAATTTGTTTCATCAACATCTGAGAAAAGACAAAAGTTGGTGGGGCAGAAAGTGGTTTGCGTCGGCTTGAAACGATCCCTGCGTTCCACCGATTTGTGATGTTGGCTGAGGGAGGAATTTTGGCCAGGACATCTGGAGAGCTCCCTGCTCTTCTTTGAATAGTGCCATGGAATCTTTAAGAACATAAGAAATAGGAGCAGGAGTAGGCCATACGGCCCCTTGAGCCTGCTCCACCATTGCTAGGGGGATAGAATATAAAAACAGGGAGGTATTGCTGCAGTTATATAAGGTATTGGTGAAACCACACCTGGGATACTGCATACAGTTTTGGTGCCCATACTTAAGAAAAGACATACTTGCTCTCGAGGCAGTACAAAGAAGGTTCACTTGGTTAATCCCGGGGATGAGGGGGCGGACATATGAAGAGAGGTTGAGTAGATTGGGACTCTACTCATTGGAGTTCAGAAGAATGAGAGGCGATCTTATTGAAACATATAAGATTGTGAAGGGGCTTGATCGGGTGGATGCAGTAAGGATGTTCCCAAGGATGGGTGAAACGAGAACAGACAGACAGGTTTAATGGTTCATCCAAATGGTGGCACCTCCGACAGCACAACGGTCCCTCAGTACTGCACTGAAGTGTCAGCCTAGATTATGTACTTAAGTCCTGGAATGGGGCTTAAACCCAAAACCTTCCAACTCAGAGATGACAGTGCTACAGAACTTTGTGCTGCTATTCTCCGGCTCTACCTCCTTAAGTTCAGCCGGGCTGTGTCACAGCAACATAACTAAGGACTTTGATATCAGCAGTATCACATGTTCCAGTCACCCACAGGGAAGTGTGTGCAGTATGTAGAACACTCTCAGATCAGGGCAGCCTGTGGTTTTCCACACTGTCCTGACCACACATGTCTCCAATTCCCCTGGTTTTGCCTGTTTCGGGTGGCTTTATGAGCCATGCTGTTCCTCTCACTTCAATAACAGTAACTCTGAGCAAGTGCCTATAGCTCCTAGACCATTAAAAACCCATAGGGAATTCAAGGAGAACCTTTAACAAGCCCTTAACAATCAAAACCACCGTGAGCGTGAGGTCAGTGTGTTAACATCCATTAAGGCTTTTTTCCTTCTGGAACAATTTTAGGGCAAACATTAGTGAGCGCTCCATTAACGCTAGAGCACAGAATCGGCACACATTCTGGAAGTTTCCAGACAGTCTGTATAAAAATTGGAGTGCCCAGAGGGAGTTCCAGTCAGGACTTTAGCTAAGAGCCACAATTGAAGTAAGTTCAGGCACCTCCAGCCGGTCAGCACTTAAACTCCCACTGAACTGTACATTAACTGGTTATAGTGCAGTGTATTAGAATTGGTGCACTGAGACACCATAGGCCGTAGATGACTTTGTGTGTGTGTGTGTGTGTGTGTGTTGTTAAAGGCTTCACTGAGCTTTGCTAAAGGTGTGTCAGTGAGTGTGAAGTGCACTTGTGAACCTGCTCTTTTATTGATTTACCTCCCTGTGATGTAACATGCCCTAGAACGAACACAGTGAGACTTCCAATGGAGCACAAGGATCAATAATTACAGCCAACGCCCTCCAACAGCATTAAGCAACCCCTGAAATGACACATGGGAGCCCAGTTCAACGGCTCACTCAGCCATGTTGGTGTACAATGGAGTGTAGTAAACTAAGGAAGGGTTATTTTGATGGCCAGACTCCAAAGGCACTGGTGCAAGGAGGAATACAAAGAATATATTGGCTGGTGACCATCCCTGACGCCCTCACAAGGTACCTGATGTAGCCGGTAGCAGGCCTGCTGTGCTCAGGATAACCAGGTCTACATGCGGCCTTAAAGGAACCGCTGGAGGCCGCCTCCAAAAAGGTATGTTTTAAAAAAGCTTCACAATGTGGAGCGAGGAAGAGCCAGGAGTGCTTCTTCTGACCCTACAGCACTCTCGAGGGTCGCTGCCAGCACCCACTCGGTCCCATCCCCATCACCATCACCTCCTCCTCCCTGAGATCATTGGCAACGGCCCGACATTCATCCTGACTTCGCCAGCGAGCTGCCTGGGGACGCACAGTGTGCTTCCGCTGCCCACTGGTGTTAATAAAATGCGGCCCAATATTGATCGGGCCCCGGGCCTAACCATTCCAGTGCAGGGATCGTTCCGGGCTGGCAGGAACCAGTTTCTACCCCACAACCTTTTGTCTTTTCACCATTCCGTGGAGAAACAGAGTGACCCAGCCAGTGTCAGCGAACAAGCCCTCCCATCGCAGATATACACAGAGCGGGGGTTCTAGACAGGGAGGCTGAAGTGGAAGCAATGGATGAGTCACAGGTATATGGGTGAGAAAGAGCAAGTGGTGTCGACTGCTGTCAGCCATAGCGTAGTGGGTAGCACTCTCACCTCTGAGTCAGAAGTCCCACTCCAGAGACTTGAGCACGTAAGAACGTAAAAATAGGAGTAGGAGTAGGCCATACGCCCCCTCGAGCCTGCTCCGCCAATCAATAAGATCGTGGCTGATCTTCTACCTCAACTCCACTTTCCTGCCCGATCCCCATCTATTCCCTTAGTGACCAAAAATTACCTTAGTGACCAAAAATTACCTTAGTGTCCAAAATCCAGGCTGACACTGAGGGACTGCCCATATCCCAAGAATAAATAAAAAAAACCTGCTGTGGTCAGATCACACTTTGAGAACTATGTCCAGTTTTGGTCACCAAGACACAAGAGAGACATTCCAGCCCAGGAAGCTGCACATAGAAACATAGAAAATAGGAGCAAGAGTAGGCCATTCGGCCCTTCGGGCCTGCTCCACCATTCAAAATGATCATGGCTGATCGTCTAACTCAGTACCCTGTTCCCGCTTTTTCCCCATATCCCTTGACCCCTTTAGCATTAAGAAATATATCTATCTCCTTCTTGAATATATTTAATGACTTGGCCTCCACTGCCTTCTGTGGTAGAGAATTCCACAGGTTCACCACCCTCTGAGTGAAGAAATTTCTCCTCATCTCGGTTCTAAATGGCATACCCCGTATCCTGAGACTGTGACCCCTGGTTCTGGACTCCCCAGCCATCGGGAACATCCTCCCTGCATCAAGTCTGTCTAGTCCTGTTAGAATTTTATATGTTTTGATGAGATCACCTCTCATTCTTCTAAACTCTAGTGAATATAGGCCTAGTCGACCCAATCTCTCCTCATACGTCAGTCCTGCCATCCCAGGAATCAGTCTGGTAAACCTTCGTTGCACTCCCTCCATGGCAAGGACATCCTTCCTCAGATAAGGAGACCAAAACTGCACACAATACTCCAGATGTGGTCTCACCAAGGCCCTGTATAACTGCAGTAAGACATCCCTGCTCCGGTACTCAAATCCTCTTGCAATGAAGGCCAACATACCATTCGCCTTCCTAACTGCTTGCTGCACCTGAATGCTCGCTTTCAGCGACTGGTGTACAAGGTCACCCAGGTCTCATTGCACCTCCTCTTTTCCCAATCTATCACCATTCAGGTAATAATCTGCCTTTCTGTTTTTACAACCAAAGTGGATAACCTCACATATATCCACGTCATACTGCATCTGCCATGTTCTTGCCCAGTCACCCAACTTGTCGAAATCATATTGGAGCCTCTTTGCATCCTCCTCACAGCTCACATTCCACCCCTGCTTTGTGTCGTCTGCAAACTTGGAAATGTTACATTTAGTTCCCTATTCATAATATATACATTGATATATATTGTGAATAGCTGGGGCCCAAGCACTGATCCCTGCGGTACCCCACTAGTCACTGCCTGCCACCCGGATAAAGATCCGTTTATTCCTACTCTCTGTTTCCTGTCTATTAACCAATTTTCAATCCATGCCAGTATATTCCCCCCAATCCCATGTGCTTTAATTTTGCACACTAACCTCTTGTGTGGGACCTTATCAAAAGCCTTCTGAAAATCCAAATGCACCACATCCACTGGTTCTCCCCCATCTATTCTACTAGTTACATCCTCAAAAAACTCCAGTAGATTTGTTAAGTATGATTTCCCTTTCATAAATCCATGCTGACTTTGTCCAATCCCGTTAATGCCCTCCAAGTGTTCTGTTATCACATCTTTTATAATAGACTCTAGCATTTTCCCCACTACTGATGTTAGGCTAACTGGTCTGTAATTCCCTGTTTTTTCTCTCCCTCCTTTTTTAAATAGTGGGGTTACATTTGCCACCCTCCAATCTGTAGGAACTGTTCCAGAGTCTATAGAATTTTGGAAGATGACCACCAATGCATCCACTATTTCCAGGGCCACTTCCTTTAGTACTCTGGGATGTAGATTATCAGGCCCTGGGGATTTGTCAGCCTTTAGCCACATTAATTTCCCTAGAACTATTTATTTACTAATACTGGTTTCCTTCAGTTCTTCCCTCTCACTAGACCCTTGGTTTCCTAGCATTTCCGGGAGGTTATTTGTGTCCTCCTTTGTGAAGACAGAACCACAAGGCTGATCCCTAATATCGGAAGACTGAGTTATGAGGAAAGATTGGAGAAACTTGGGCTCTTCAGCCTTGAACGACGGAGTCTAAGAGGGCGCTCATAGAAAGAAAGACTTGCATAGTATCTTGGCAAGTCTCTTCCACTTTACGCACAGTAAGATCCCACAAGCAGTAGTAACCCATATAGCCGGTTCATCTGTTTTCTTTCTGGTGGTATTGGTTGAGGGAGGAAGGTTGGTCAGGTCACTGGGAAAACTCCCTGCTCTTCAGTGGAACCTTTAACATGCGTCCAAATCACCGGAACAGGTTTGTCATTCAAACGACAGCACCTCCAACAATGCAGCACTCCTGAGTACTGCAATGAGAGGGTCGGCCTACATTATGGGCTCAAATCCATAGAGGAATACAGGATTGTATTTGGTCAGGAAAAGGGAATGGCAGAACACTCCGCCAAATGAAACCAAGCCCTTTCGGAGAAAGGACACAGCTTCAAACCAGCAAAAGGCAAATTTCAAACTGGAATCAGGAAGTCCTTTTTCAAACAGGGAGTGATCAACACAGGGAGTGAACCTCTGGGTAAATGGGGCAGGGGCCGGGGGGGTGAGGGGGAAATCTCCTGAATCAGTTAAGGAGCTGTTGGATACTGTGATGGGAGGAGGGGTGTAGGTTCGCTCTGAATGGATGAGCCTGAATTTGCCGATTGGCCATCCTCGCAGACAAAAGCCCTACAATCCCCTCACAGCGTCCGACTGCTTATCGATTTGTAAATGTGAATGTTCGAGGGAGGGCTTGTTTGATTTCTCTGCTGTGACTGTTTTGCAGACGTTAAAGGTGAGGTCTCTGCCAAGAATGACATCCGGGTGGAGATTGTCCACAAGGATCACAACGGAGCACAATCAGGAGAACAAGCAACAATTAAAAATGTGATGGTGAGTTCAGGATTTCTCAATCAGTTCTTCTTCTAACTTACCTGGAATCCTCGGTGACTGGGTGGATGATTGGACCGTGCAGTATGGAGCAGCCAACAAGCTGCACGTGGTCCCCAGTCTCACCCTGCCTGTGCTGAGCGAGCAGATCTCGATCAGCAGTGTCTCAGTGTCACTGGGCTGGAAGAAGACCAGTCAATCCTGGTTCCTGCTTCTGATTACTGTCATAGTGTGAGCTCACAGCCCCACAGTACACACTCAGTGTCAACAAACAGCCCCACCATACACACTTAGTGTGAGCTCACCCACAGTGCACACTCAGTGGGAGCTCACAGTCCTGCCACACACACTCAGTGTGAACACACAGCCCCACGCGCAGTCACAGTGTAAGCACACAACCCCACACTACACAGTCAGTGTGAGCTCATAACCCCCAGTGTAAACTCTGAGCACACAGCCCCACAGTACACAATCACAGTGTGAGCACCTAGCCCACAGTACACACTCAGTGTGAGCACACAGCCCCACAGTACACAATCACAGTGTGAGCACCTAGCCCACAGTACACACTCAGTGTGAGCACACAGCCCCACAGTACACAATCACAGTGTGAGCACCTAGCCCACAGTACACACTCAGTGTGAGCACACAGCCCCACAGTACACAATCACAGTGTGAGCACCTAGCCCACAGTACACACTCAGTGTGAGCACACAGCCCCACAGTACACAATCACAGTGTGAGCACCTAGCCCACAGTACACACTCAGTGTGAGCACACAGCCCCACAGTACACAATCACAGTGTGAGCACCTAGCCCACAGTACACACTCAGTGTGAACACACAGCCCAACCATACATACTCAGTGTGAGCTCACCCACAGTGGACACTCAGTGTGAGCTCACAGTCCTGCCACAAACACTCAGTGTGAACACACAGCCCCACCATACACAGTGTGAATACACAGTCCCACCATACACACTGGGTGTGAACTCACAGTCCTGCCATACACACTCAGTGTGAACACACAGCCCCACGGTGCACTCTCAGTGTGAGCACACGGCCCCACAGTACACAATCACAGTGTGAGCACACAGCCCCACAGTATACACTCAGTGTGAACACAGCCCCACCATACACACTCAGTGTGAGTTCACCCACAGTGCACTCAGTATGAGCACACAGCCCCTCAGTACACACTCAGTGTGAGTTCACCCACAGTGCACTCAGTATGAGCACACAGCCCCTCAGTACACACTCAGTGTGAGCACACAGCCCCTCAGTACACACTCAGTATGAGCACACAGCCCCTCAGTACACACTCAGTATGAGCACACAGCCCCTCAGTACACACTCAGTGTGAGCACACAGCCCCTCAGTACACACTCAGTATGAGCACACAGCCCCTCAGTACACACTCAGTGTGAGCACACAGCCCCTCAGTACACACTTAGTGTGAGCCAACTGTGCACACTCAGTGTGAGCACACAGCCCCTCAGTACACACTCAGTATGAGCACACAGCCCCTTAGTACACACTCAGTGTGAGCACACAGCCCCTCAGTACACACTCAGTGTGAGCACACAGCCCCTCATTACACACTTAGTGTGAGCCCACTGTGCACACTCAGTGTGAGCACACAGCCCCTCTGTGCACACTCAGTGTGAGCGCACAGCCCCTCAGTACACACTTAGTGTGAGCACACAGCCCCTCAGTACACACTCAGTGTGAGCCCACTGTGCACACTCAGTGTGAACACACAGCCCCACAGTATTCACTCACATTGTGAACACAGCCAACGAGAGCATAGCACCATAGAAGTTCACAGTGCAGAATGAACCCATTCTGTCCGTGCTGGCTCTTTGCTAATCCTGTTATCCTGCTTTTTTGCCAACCTGCCAGTTGCCTGCCTGTTTTCCTAATCAATCCGTGTTCTCCTGCAGTCGTAATCAGCCCTCCTCATTGCTCGTCAAGCGTAACTTTTCTGTCATCAGCAAAATTCGATATATTGCTCCCTGCATCCAAGTGCAAATTATCTGTAGACAACAAGAACGAAAGTGAACCCAGCATTGACCTCCTGGGAAACACCACTTTCAATGCTTTTCAACTGTAAACAACACCCATTTACTCTAAGACTTTGTATCCTGTCTGTCAACCAACTCTCTATCTCTGCTGCTACATTTCCTCTTACACCATACAGCTGAATTTTTCTAACAAGTCTCCCAAGAGACACCCTTGATTATTAAACACCTTCTGAAAATTCATATACACTACATCTACACCCCTTAAACTATCCTTTTCTTCAAAAAATCTCAAATAAATTTGTCAAACACGACTTGCTTTTAACAAAGCCTGGCTGGCTCACCTTAATTACTCCATGCTCACTAATTCGTTCTTGAATTATGGATCCCCAGAGTTTGCCCACAACTGACATAAGACTAAATGGTCAATGGTCATGTGGTTTATCCTGCTCTCCATTTTTGAACTGAGGTGTTACAGAGGCTATTCTCCAATCTCCCAGCACGATTTGCTTAAGGAACATTGGGCGCTAAATTGGGCCGTGTAGCGCCGAAACAACGGGCGCTACACGGCCTCTCCGACATCCAAGATGGCGTCATAACAGATGTAAAGTAGGGAGAAAATGGCTTCAACCAGTGTGCAACGCTGATTTAAAGCGATAGACACTATTTTGGGACTTAACGCTCAACTCAACACACAGTCTTAACCCCGACCATCTGAACGTATCTTAGAGTGCCTGAAGGACCGCCCACCAGTGCTATTTAAAGGGACCATGCAGGATTTACAGGTTAGTGGCTGAATTATTGCTTCTGGCTGCCGAGACATTTGTAACTGTTTTTGGAGGTCTCCTAGACTTGAATACCAGGATGTGGGGACATAGCCTAACATTTAGAGCTAGGACGTGCAGGAGTGAAGTTAGGAAAAGCTTCTACACACAAAGGATGGGAGACATTTGGAACGCTCTTCTGCAGACGGCAGTTGATGCTAGCTCACTTGTGAAAGCTAAATCTGAGATTGATAGATTTCTGTGAACCAAGGATATTAAGGGACATGGGGTTAAGGCGGGTATATGGAGTTAGGTCACAGGTCCACCATGATCTCATTGAATGGTGGAACAGGCTCGAGGGGCTAAATGCAACTTGCTGCCTCCTGATATGCGCCACCTTCTCCTGCAGGAAAGCGGACGTGTATCTGGGTGATATGCCTGTCATGGTTGAATAGCTGCCAGTGTGGGTGGCCTGTGAGTTGTGGGTGGGCGGCTTGAAACAGTGGTAATGTGTAAGGGTGAGAGGAAACATCTGGTTGGAAGAGTTGAGTACTGATGGGAAGAGTGAGTTTATTGGTGTGTGGGTGATGGGGGGTGTCGTGTGTGGTACAGTTGGTCGGAGACACCACTTGACAGTTGACCTCACTCACCTTGACCACTCATGTCAAAGCATTGAACTTCTTCCTGCACTGTATCCATGTTCTTGATGCTGTGGCATTGACTTCGTCCCCCGCTGCCCCCCACTGCCTTTTGGATATATGTCTGGGGGGCCTCTTGCCGCCCCCCCCCCCCCCCCCCCCCCACCATGCTGATATAGGATGTCCCTCCTTCTGTCCACCTCTTGCACCAAGGTCTCTAGTGCATCAGCAGAGAACCTTGGTGCACGCACTCTCGCAGGCCTGGTACAAACACAGATCGGAGGATTGGTGAGGTCTGGCATACAGATTGGAGGATGTGCATTTAGTAGTGCGCAACCTTTATTCAATGTTTTAACACAACTCATCAGTGTGTAAACATAGGGATGGGACCTGCATCTGTGTTTTATGTGGGCGATGTCTGATCTCCATTCAGACTCTGTGCAGACAATAGACTATTATTTTCAGCAAATAACAGGTACCAGCTACCTTTAAGAGATTTCTAAGAAACATCCTCCCTTTAAGAGATTGAGCTCCCCCTGGTGGTGGAAAGTGTGAATTGCATTGATTCCACGTGCAAGGCCTGGAATGGAACGCTGATCGCAGGTGAGTCCTGGGGTGGGCCGAAACTCACGACCTGTCTGCGCCGGGGTCATTGGGCCCGGGGTAACAGCACATCACGCTACCTATGCCCAAAAACGGCCCCTATCCAATTTTATTTTTGCCCCATAGGTACATAGGAACATGAGTAGGCCATTCAGCCCCTCGAGCCTGCACCATCGTTCAATCAGACATGGCAGATCCACAACTCGACTCCATTTACCCGCCGATGGTTCATATCCTTCGATTCCCTTACCCAACAAAAATTTATCAACCTCAGTCTTGAAAGCTCCAGTTAACTCCCAGCGTCCACAGCCTTTTGGGGGAGAGAATTACAGATTTCCACTGCCCTTTGTATGGAAAAATGTTTCCTGATTCCCTTCCTGAATGGCCAGCTTTAATTTTAAGATTATGTCCCCACATTTTTGATTCCCCCACCAGAGAAAATAGTTTCTCTGTATTTACCCTGTTGAATCTTATAACATTTTAAACACCTCGATCAGATCACCCCCTCAATCTTCCATACTCAAGGGAATACAAGCCAAGTTTAAGCAACCTGTCTTTATAATTTAACCGATCTTATTGAATTCTTTGAAGAAGTAATTGAAAGAGTAGACAAGGGTAATGTAGTAGATGTAATATATTTGGATTTTCAAAAGGCCTTCAATAAGGTACCACGTAGTAAGTTCATGACTAAGGTCAGAGCAGGTGGAGTAAGGGGACAGGTAGCAGAATGGATAGCAAGCTGACTACAAAACAGAAAACAGAGAGTAGGGATTAAGGGTGGCTACTCAGACTGGCAAAAGGTGGCCAGAGGGATCAGTGCTGGGACCACTGATGTACACAATTTACATAAACAATTTGGACTCGGGAATTGGAAGTACAATTTCAAAATTTGCGGACAACACCAAATTGGGGGGTGCAGTTAACACAAAGGAGGAATGCGTCAAAATGCAAGAGGTTATTAATAAACTTGCAGAATTGGCTTGTAATTGGCAAATGAATTTCAATATAGGTAAGTGTGAGGTGGTTCATTTTGGTAAGAAGAATAAGGAGGCCTCATACTGCTTGGATAATAAGAGTCTAAATGGGATAGAGGAGCAGAGGGATCTAGGGATACAGATACACAAATCACTAAAAGTAGTGACGCAGATTAAAAAGGCCATGAAAAAGGCAAATCAAGCACTCGGGTTCATTTCTAGAGGGATAGAATTAAAAAGCAGAGAAGTTATGTTAAACTTGTATAGAACCTTGGTTAGACCACACTTGGAGTATTGTGAACAGTTCTGGTCTCTGTATTATAGAAAGGATATAGAGGCATTGGGGAGGGTGCAAAAAAGATTCACAAGGATAATACCAGAACTGAGAGGATATCCTTATCAGGAAAGGCTGAACAGGCTGGGGCTCTTTTCTTTCGAAAAGAGAAGGCTGAAGGGTGACCTGATAGAGATCTTTAAGATAATGAAAGGATTTGATAGGGTAGACGTAGAGAAAATGTTTCCATTTGTGGTGGAGTCCTAAACTAGAGGTCGTAAATATAAAATAGTCGTTAATAAATCCAATAGGGAATTCGTGAGAAACTTCTTTACCTAAAGAGTGGTAAGAATGTGGAACTCGCTACCACAAGGAGTAGTTGAGGTGAATAGCATAGATGCATTTAAGGGGAAGCTGGACAAACACATGAGGGAGAAAGGAATAGAAGGATATCCTGATAGGGTTAGATGAAGTGGGGAGGGAGGAGGCTCGTGTGTAGCATAAACGCCGGCGTAGACCAGTTGGGCCGAATGGCCTGTTTCTGTGCTGTACTTTCGATGTAACCCTCTAAGTCCCGATATCATTCAGTTGTCTCTATTGGTTGCTCCTCTAGTAAAGCTCCATTCATATTTTCACTATCATTTACAAAAACTGACACAAAATATTTATTTAATATCTCTAAAGGAGGCATCTGAAAGGTGACCTCATTGAGGTATACAAGATAGTAAACAGTATGGAAAGGTGAGTAAGACCAAGGGGACTCAGGTTCAAACTAGTAAAACGTAAAGTTAGGACTAATATCAGGAAGTTCTTCATCGCAAACAGAGAGTGATCGACACATGGAATAGATTCCTGGATACACTAATGGATGGAAAAACACTGGAATCATTTAAAAACCAATCGGATGCTGCAATGGGGGACCATGGGGTCTTTCCCAATGGATAAACTAAAACGTCTTCCCTTGTCTGTAGTTCCCTGCCATACCTACATACTTCTCAAATAGATTCCCCCCTTCTCTTTAACTATACTTTTATTTTAATATAAATGACCTGAATCAGCAATATCCCTGGTGTAATGAAACCCAGCTGAGAAAGATATCAAAGATTCGAAGTTGGAGAGGGAGCATCCATTAAACTGAAGCCCTCTTGTGCAGTGGCTAACACCAGACTGCTAACATTGGCTGATGTCTTTCCGTGTTTGTGTGGCCTGACTCTTTGGCAAAGCAAAATCGGAACGTTAACCTCAAGTAATACTTGGCTATGCTTGAATTGGGGAGAGAGGGACGGTGAGGGTGAAAAGGGATGATGATGTTTGTGCGTTATTTACAGATCGACAGAGGAGAGTTTGAGCAGGACCCTGTGCTGAAACAGCTGGAAGTCCTCAAGGAAGAGGAGAAGGAATATCAGCACATCAAGGTTAGAAGATCTTACAATAGATTTTCTGGTGCCTAGTGTACTTTCAATTCACCAATTTATTTTGATATTAATTCCATTATAGATGGGATCATTGGGACCACTGTCCCAGACACAGGGAAGAGACATTGGGAACAGAGACCTGATGTGAGATTTCCAGATGTTCCAGGTGGGAGGGTCTGGGCCTGCATTATGCCAATGAGGCAGGAAGGATGTTTCCACCCCTCCCACCTCACTTCCCTTTCAGCTGGTTGTCCAAATGAAGCCGCCCCCACCCTCACCCTCCCATTGGTGGGGCTTGGAGCAGGACTGGAAGGTCTGCGGGGGTTTTGGGAGCTCCCTGAAGACGCATGGAGCCAGAAGATGAGACAATTCCATCCCCCGCCCCCCCCCCCCCCATCACAATCTTCAGGTGTCTGGGCCAACTGCGTGAAAGTTAATGCTTTGAATCCAAAACTAAATATAATAAATATGAATGAAAAAGTCTAATTTGTGGGTCTTGTTTTACCAGACTCAACAAAGAATGAGGGACTTGACTCTTAGCCTGTTCTTTCTGGCCTATTGTCCACTTAGTAAATCAATGGAGCTGAGTGATCCTTGTAGCTTCATTATATAATCTTAGCAAATTGTGTTCCAGCACCTTTTTAAAGATGAATATCATGCAGGGGAAAGAGGGACAGGACGGGGTGTGGAGGGAAATGAATAGAGAGCAGGGTGGAAGGTCTCAACCTGACAACCAATGCCTATCAGCACAATGGACACCTGTCCGTGTATTGTTGGCCCTCCTGTGCTCACCCTTGTAAAATTGGTGCAAAATGCTTGAGCAGTTGGAAGGGATAAAATACCCTCTCAAAGGCTTTAACTGCTCCCTGCAATCCTCTTCCCCGCAGGATCCCACCAACGGCTATTACAGTGTCCACACCTTCCCAGACCTTCGTCCAGCTGCCAACACGGCCGCCACAGGGTGCCCTCAGGACCAGAGGCCCAACCTCAAGCAGCGGGTGCCCACGGGCATGTCCTTCTCCACCCTCTACACCCAGCTGAGCGCGGCCAACCGCATGTACGAGTACGGGCAGCGCTTCGTGCTAGGCAACGGCAGCAGTTCCATCGAGCTGTGCGAGCGGGAGTACCAGCGAGGCTCCATGAGCGACAGCAACTCCTTCCTGGACAACCAGTGCAACAGCAGCGTCAGCAGCAACAGCAAGCAGGACAGCTCCGGCCAGTTCGACGAGGCCAGCAAGGCCTCGGCCTCCTCCCACTACTCTCACTCATCCTCCCAGAATTCAGACTTAACGCGACCACTGCAGAGACGGATGCAGACCCACGTCTAACACCGGAGCGAAGGCCCAACTTTATGGCCGACCTTTCTGCTCTTCTGCTTTCCCTGAAGGTGGAGCTTTGAACAGAACATTTCCTCTTAAGGTGGAGTGATTTAAGGCCTAAACCAGCCCCCCACAACTCCCATCCACTCCCCATCAATTCGGAACTGCGCCATTGTAACACTGAGTAGCCTGGACATCGGAACTGTGACAGACTCTGTTCCTACCTGTCCTTTCATCTGGGACTAAGTACTGGCCTGAACCCAAGGCCAGTGGGATGAAGTCCTTTTGTGTCTGGGTTTAACAGAACTGTGTTGATCGTTTGATGAAGTCTTACCGATGTACAATGGTCTGTCAGTGACAGGCGAATCAAATGGGCCCAGTTCTACAAGGACATCATTGACATTCTCTTCAACAAGGGAAGGAGAGTGCGCCTGGGTCAAGGGTCAGCCAAGCGGAGACCTTGAAGTGGGCATGGGCTCGACTCCAGACTGAACTCCTGAACCTGTCTATCACCCCCTCCACCTTTGCCAGTTTGGATCAGTCCCGTCAGGCCAGGTTTAATTACCTGCTTTTTGGGGTAGGAATCTATATCCCATCTTGCCCAAAACACCAGCAGGTGCACCGATCTTCACCTATCGGCCGCTCTTGGTGATTTCAGGCACTCGTGGGGTCACCGGAGGTCATCTGCTGATAGGCTGGGGTCATATTGACCCAGAGACCTGCACTGATACCGGATTTGTTCGTCCCCGCACCAAATAACAGGCTCATCACCGTAATCAGTGCTCACCCAGTGTGCCGGTGACAGAGCTTAATGTGTGCGGGCTACAGGCTCTCCTCAAACAACACAGCTGTCATATTGGAAGGGAGGTGGGTAGCAGGGCGGGAGGGGGAAGAGAATTGTTCAAGGTCTTCCTGCACTTTTTGTGGCCAGTTCTAAACTTGAATGTTTAGCCAAAGCCATTCTAGATGCAAACTTCAGTTCTATTTTGTGTCCCTCCAAAGAAACCCCTTGCTCCCCAGATCTGTGCCTGCCTCCTGCTGCCTTCCATAGTTCCGGCTTCCTCATCTTATTTGGACAGCTGTCCACAATGCACAGGAAAACACATTTACTCTGCATTGCTACAGGCACAGGTGAGACTCAGATACTGGGCCCTGTGACCCCAGTCCCCTGTACACTCAGATACTGGGCCCTGTGACCCCAGTCCCCTGTACACTCAGATACTGGGCCCTGTGGCCCCAGTCCCCTATACACTCAGATACTGGGCCCTGTGACCCCAGTCCCCTCTACACTCAGATACTGGGCCCTGTGACCCCAGTCCCCTGTACACTCAGATACTGGGCCCTGTGACCCCAGTCCCCTCTACACTCAGATACTGGGCCCTGTGACCCCAGTCCCCTGTACACTCAGATACTGGGCCCTGTGACCCCAGTCCCCTGTACACTCAGATACTGGGCCCTGTGACCCCAGTCCCCTGTACACTCAGATACTGGGCCCTGTGACCCCAGTCCCCTCTACACTCAGATACTGGGCCCTGTGACCCCAGTCCCCTCTACACTCAGATACTGGGCCCTGTTACTGTGACCCCAGTCCCCTGTACACTCAGATACTGGGCCCTGTGACCCCAGTCCCCTCTACACTCAGATACTGGGCCCTGTGACCCCAGTCCCCTGTACACTCAGATACTGGGCCCTGTGACCCCCGTCCCCTCTACACTCAGACACTGGGCCCTGTGACCCCAGTCCCCTCTACACTCAGATACTGGGCCCTGTTACTGTGACCCCAGTCCCCTCTACACTCAGATACTGGGCCCTGTTACTGTGACCCCAGTCCCCTGTACACTCAGATACTGGGTCCTGTTACTGTGACCTTAGCCCCCTCTACACTCAGATACTGGGCCCTGTGACCCCAGTCCCCTCTACACTCAGATACTGGGCCCTGTGACCCCAGTCCCCTCTACACTCAGATACCCGGCCCTGTGACCCCAGTCCCCTCTACACTCAGATACTGGGCCCTGTTACTGTGACCCCAGTCCCCTCTACACTCAGATACCCGGCCCTGTGACCCCAAACTCCCATGCACTCAGATACTGGGCCCTGTGACCCCAGTCCCCTGTACACTCAGATACAGGGTCCTGTTACTGTGACCCCAGCCCCCTGTACACTCAGACACTGGGCCCTGTGACCACTGCCCCCTCTACACTCAGATACAGGGTCCTGTTACTGTGACCCCAGTCCCCTGTACACTCAGATACTGGGCCCTGTGACCCCAGTCCCCTCTACACTCAGATACTGGGCCCTGTGACCCCAGTCCCCTCTACACTCAGATACTGGGCCCTGTGACCCCAGCCCCCTGTACACTCAGACACTGGGCCCTGTGACCCTTTCCCCCTCTCCACTCAGATACAGGGCCCTGTTACTGGGACCCCAGCCCTCTGTGCACTCAGATACTGGACCCTTATCCTTTATGCTGTCTCCTTTTAAAAACGAAATCTAAATGCACTTGGAAAGTCAAATGATTTGCCTCAGGCACAGCTGTGAGGTGTTGTGACAGCACGTGAGAAACTGGTGACAGATCGTGGGAAAATGTGTACAAAAGATGTAAATAACTTTTTATCCTGGTTTACAGTGTTTCAGAGTTTAAGTGTTGTTTCTTTCTCCCAAGATGTTCGTTTTGCATTTGTGCCCCCCAATCACTCTCAGTAGGTCACAGTGTAACATTCCAACATGGTGGAACAGTAAGGGTCTTTCACTGCACACCATCTTATCCAGGCAAATATGTGGGCAACTCAGCTGCCATGTTTAGATGTGATAGTATAGTAGGTACCACAATGCCATGAAACTAAGAAGTTGTGAACAAAATATGTGGAGTATTGTTTGCAGATAATGCATTTTTATAACAATTATTGAAATGATTTTAAAACAGAAATGTTTGTTTTTGAGAAAGGAAATTGCCAGAGCAATAGGGGTCCTTGACTCCAGGCAGGGAATTCAGAGGTTGAATTCTTCAACCAGGTCCATAGCAACTGCTCTAATTTGACAATCAGGGGATGTACGTCAGGGACACTCAATGGAAGACTGTGATGTGCACAACACAACTCATTTCTAGGAATGTAAAGAGGGGAGGGGGGGAAAACGCTAAGAACCCAAAGTAGTCCCCCATTTCACATGCAAAAAATAGTCTCCAGACAGACGTCGTTGTAAGAATGTGAGTATTAAGACTGGCATGGACACTCTCGGGTCAGGTCTCCCATCCTGCTAGGCCTCTTCGGCGATGGCACAAATGGGGAGCATAACTGTGCTTCCTGGAGTGGCTCCATAGGGAACATCTGCATCCTCCGCCTAAGGGGCAATTTTAACCATCGCCACCCCCACCCCACCCCCGATCAGTGGGGAAGGAGCGGGGGAGCAGTTAAAATGGAATGGCTCCATTTCCTGCTCCGTTCCCGCGGATTCCCCATTTTAGCTCCTGTTGGTTTTGGTGGTGGTCGATGCTCCTGTCGGAGCCCAGGTTGGAACCTCCTTCGTAAATGTAAATCGGGGTCCCGTGAATCACGTGGGGTTTTAACCCGATCCTGAGGGAGGAGCCAACCGTGCTCACCCCGCCAGGTAAAGCTGTTTGGAGAGTCCCGCTAAGGTCAGTGACAAACCCGTCCTCAGTGGGGCAGGAGGAGCAGGGCCCCACAAGGAAAATCCATTTCTCTGCTGTGCCGGGTTCTCCCGTCCCTCGCAACACTCTTCCCTCTCCTCCCCCCGCCCCCCCAACTTATCTTGCTGTGGCAGCCATCTCCCAGTGACATCAGGTAGCCTCTGAGTCGCCCGATCTTCATCCCCCACACCACGCCCTCCACCTCCAAACCCTTAACCCATTGACCAGCTGCCATTTTCTTCCCAAAATGGGCAAGAAGCTGGCCAGCAGAATTCAAATGAGGACCAGTCAGTAAAATCAGCCATGCATCCAACAAAGATTCCCATCCCTTCCCACCAGGAGTTATAATCAGCCTTCTAGGGTATGGTTTCCCCATGATCTGGAGCAGCAGCTGCTGTTGGATGTGAGAAAACACTCGAATCGGTGTGGTAATAACCAGCTGCCTTATATTTCCAAGACCCTCTTGAAACTTCCTGTCAAAGAATAACGAAAGCAATACAAGAGAAGCCATCGGAGTGTAATCGCTATGATGTGCTTACTCCCATCAGGGGGCTGTCTAGTGTTCAGTTATCAATCTGCAAGTACCAGAACACATCTGTGTGCCTCGCGCCCCCCCCCCCCAACAAAGTGAAGTCACGGGAGTGGCCTCGCAGGTAAGGAGACCTGTGTCAAAAGTCTATGTGCCAGTGATAAAACCACACATTTCACAAAAGCTCTGCCCAAACTATTACTTCTTCCATGAAATGGAGGAGCACTTTGAACAGAAGGTATGCCCCCTATACTCGCCTTCCACTTCAGAAGGGATTAAGTTCTGTGCCCGTAATCCCAGTGAGTTTCCTGCGTTTGTTTTTTGTGCACTAAATCAGTGAAGATAAAATGTGAATAAATTATGCAAATGATGGAATGTGTCAAATATTTTTGTTGTCACCCAGATGTCTAAAAACTAAAGATAAAACATGGCTCTGTCGCAAATGATGTTCGACAAGAAACAGAAGGCAGTCTGCCAAACTCTATCGCTATGGTTACGGTTTAACCCTGACCCGTGCAACCATTAGCCAATATGGCTTCCCTGGTTCCCAGAATACCCTGGAAACCCCGCCAAGTTGCTATGGAGACGTGTGATGCTGAGTTGGGCCGTTTGGTAAATGCAGTTTAATGAATTTATGGCTTGCATGCCAAAATTGGCACTTTTTATTTGTGTGAGAGAGGGGGCTGTGAAACCGAGTATGCTGCTTCTTTTGAGGGTCAGTAAAAGGTTCCAGTTTCTCACAATACCACCTGTAATCTGCCCCGTCAGTGCACCCAGGCCTCTGCCAACTGCTTTTACCTGCCCCACACCACCCCGTCCTCCAACTGGCACTGCCCCAGACCAGTGCAGCTGGGATCAGGAACTCGGTATCGTGAGACATTGGCCCCGATATTTACGAGGAGGCGGCGAGGGAGTTAGCGGGGAGGTGTAACGGCCAGGAAACTCAGAAAAACTGGCTTCCCGGAGACCTGACGATTTAAATATTTTTACAGTTCCCCGGCCAGCAGCCAGCCAGATTGAGATGCACCGGTGGGGGGGCAGGGGGATACGGTGGAAGGGGGGGGGGGTGTCGGAGAGATCGGAGGGGCCAGACACGTCGGTGGAGGGGGGGGGCAGCAGAGAGATTGGTCAGGGGTCGGAGAGATTGGTCAGGGGTCGGAGAGGTGGGTCGGGGATGGGAGAGGTGGGTCAGGGGTCGGCGAGGTGGGTCAGGGGTCGGAGAGGTGGGTCAGGGGTCGGAGAGGTGGGTCAGGGGTCGGAGAGGTGGGTCGGGGATTGGAGCGATCATGGGGGGACGGGGATGATCGCGGGTACCCGATCATGGGGGGAGGTCCCATGGCAGGGAGGATAACAGGTTTGCTCTGTGGGCCGGGGGGAGCATTCCCTCCTGCTCCTCCTGGCCTACAAGGAGTGTTGGAAAGACACTTACCTGTTGGATCCAGCCATTCTCACTTCCCTTCAGTTGCTGGGTTTCCTGAAGCCTGGGAAACCCAGCTCATAGGCATTAAATCTGAAACACAGCTAAAATTTGAGGCAAGCAACCTCATTAAAACATTTAAATTACAGACCCGCCTGGAGAGATTGGTCGACTAGGCCTATATTCACTAGAGTTTAGAAGAATGAGAGATGATCTCATCGAAACATATAAAATTCTAACAGGACTAGACAGACTAGATGCAGGGAGGATGTTCCCGATTGCTGGGGAGTCCAGAACCAGGGGTCACAGTCTCAGGATACGGGGAATGCCATTTAGAACTGAGATGAGGAGAAATTTCTTCACTCAGAGGGTGGTGAACCTGTGGAATTCTCCACCACAGAAGGCAGTGGAGGCCAAGTCATTAGATGTATTCAAGAAGGAGATGGATATATTTCTTAATGCTAAAGGGATCAAGGGATATGGGGAAAAAGCGGGAACAGGGTACTAAGTTAGACGATCAGCCATGATCATTTTGAATGGCGGAGTAGGCCCGAAGGGCTGAATGGCCTACTCTTGCTCCTATTTTCTATGTTTCTATCCTCCACCCGCCCCCCGACCCACCTCCATTAAAACCGGCAGTGGGCGCAAAGGAGGCAGGTTGGGATCTGGTTTCCCATTTTTAAAATTTTAACCCCCCCCCCACCACCTCTGCCTCCCCCTCTGCCCGTCCTGGGGGTTAAAATTGTCCCATTGAGTCTGAACCCCATCACTCCAGGGTGACCCTGTCTCAGAGCTCCACCGTGTTGGAAGTTGGCACTGGTTTCAGTACTTGATTAACCACACCGAGTTCAAAGTTCCCCCGCCATCTTTGATCTCTCAGACCCAGCAACTATCCTACCCACTTCCCCAATGGAATGATAGTCAGTTTGCTCTAAGAGGATAACCCTAACTTTCTGGCTTTCTCCCCGTTTGCCTCTTGCGCCTTTTCTGAGGGAGAGAGAGAGGGAACGGATGGTCTTGTCACCAGGAGGCCCTGTTCAGGTCATCAGCTAACCTTTGAACTTAGCCGCCCTCCCTGAGCCTCCTGGGGGTTATTTGAAGACCTAATTCCAAGCCTCAACCTTATAGAGAGAGAAAGTTATCATTTCAAATAACGTAATGTATTATTATAATTCAAACACCTACAATAATAAATATAAAGCCACATATTGCTGTAAGATTTATTGAAAGATTTGCACCTACAAGTGGAAAGATTCTAAGTTTGCAGTGTTTTCTCTGCTGATGTTTCCCGTTTAAGAAAAAAACAGGGAATAGAAATTTATCGTAATTAAATATAAAAAGAAAACACAGGAATGCAAAGATTATACAATTGGTCAGTCGGCATCTGAGAGAGAAAAATCAGGATAACCTTTCAGATGGACATTTCACCAGAATCGTAGAATCTTACAGCACAGAAGGAGGCCATTCAGCCCATCTTGCCTGTACCAGCTCTTTCAAAGAGCTATCCAATTAGTCCCATTCTCCTGCTCTTTCTCCATAGCCCTGCAAATGTTTCCTTTACAAGTATTTATCCAATTCCCTTTTGAACGTTATTATTGAATCTGCTTCCACCGCCCTTTCAGGCACTGCATTCCAGGTCATAACAACTCACTGAGTTAAAAAAAATTCTCCTCATCTCCTTTCTGGTTCTTTTGCCAATTGACTTAAATCTGTGTCCTTTGGTTACCGACCCTCCCACCACTGGAAACAGCTTCTCCCTATTCTATCAAAACCCTTCATAACTTTGAACACCTCTATTAAATCTCTCTGTAAGCTTCTCTGTTCTAAGGAGAACAACCCCAGCTTCTCCAGTCTCTCCACATAATCGAAGTCCCTCAACCCTGGTACCATTCTAGTAAATCTCCTCTGCACCCTCTCGAAGGCCTGAACTGAGTGCTAACCTGACTTTTCTCTTTCAGATACTCACTTGCCTGCTGCGTTGTCTGTTTTCATTTCATCTGGGTGTTGGATTTCAGCTTTCAAATAAGGATGGCCGGCAGGTGTGGATGTGTGTGGGTGAGTGAGTGTGCGTTCAGGAAATTGTGGACTAGAATTTCCGCAGACGTTCTTCCAATGTCCTGCCATAAGAAGATCAGCAGAAACTCCGGAGAAACGATGTAAATGGCTGTTTACAGAAAATAGATGCAGGAGTAGGCCATTCGGCCCTTCGAGCCTGCTCCCCCATTCAATATGATCATGGCTGATCCTCTATCTCAATACCATATTCCCGCTCTCTCCCCATACCCCTTGATGCCTTTTGTGTCTAGGAATCTATCTACCTCCTTCTTAAATATATTCAGTGACTTGGCCTCCATAGCCTTCTGTGGTAGAGAATTCCACAGGTTCACCACCCTCTGAGGGAAGGAATTTCTCCTCATCTCAGTCCTAAATGTCCTACCCCGTATCCTGAGACTGTGACCCCTCGTTCTGGACCCCCCCAGCCAGGGGAAACATTTTCCCTGCATCCAGTCTGTCTTGCCCTGTCAGAATTTTATATGTTTCAATGAGATCCCCTCTCATTCTTCTAAACTCGAGTGAATACAGGCCGAGTCGACCCAATCTCTCCTCATATGACAGTCCCGCCATCCCAGGAATCAGCCTGGTGAATCTTCGTTGCACCCCCTCTATGGCAAGTATATCCTTTCTTAGGTAAGGAGACCAAAACTGCACACAATACTCCAGGTGTGGTCTCACCAAGGCCCTGTATAACTGCAGTAAGACATCCTTGCTCCTGTACTCAAATCCTCTTGCAATGAAGGCCAACATACCATTTGTTACGCTGCTTCTCACAGCCTAACTTACATAATCTAAGCACAGTGTCAGTCGTGGCTCGGTGGGTCGCACTCTCGCCTCTGAGGCAGAAAATTGTGGGTTCCAGCCCCACTCCAGAGACTTGAGCACATAATCCAGGCTGACACTCTAGTGCAGTACTGAGGGAGTGCTGTTGGAGGTGCTGTCTTTTAGATGACCAACAGCTTGAAACATAATTCCAGCTGCAATTGGTGCTTTCCCTGCAGAAGTGATTAAGACTCTTGTTTTCAGGGGTTGGCTCAGAGTGATACTTGGCAATCTGTGCAGGTGTCACAGCAGAGACATTGGAACAAAGACAAATACACAGCTAAACCGAGGCCCCGTCTGCCCTCTCAGGTGGACATAAAAGATCCCATGGCACTATTTCAAAGAAGAGCAGGGGAGTTCTCCCAGTATCCCGGCCAATATTCATCCCTCAACCAACATCACTAAAACAGATTATCTGGTCATTATCACATTGTTGTTTGTGGGATCTTACTGTGTGCAAATTGGCTGCCGCATTTCCTACATTACAACAATGACACTTCAAAAATACTTTGTTGGCTGTAAAGTGCTTTGGGACGTCCTGAGGTAGTGAAAGGCACGATATAAATGCAAGTTTTTCTTTCTCGGGTTTCCGCTAGAGTTACAGTGAGAGATCAGGAGAATGTTTATGGAAATCCTCCCTCTGCATACTTACAAAGAGGAATAAGTGTGTCAGGTGTAGATGTGGAGGGGGATTAGTGCGTTGGGGTGCTGTAGTGGAGAGGATATCAGCGGGGAGCGTAGGGGTGCGGGGTATGTATGTGTGTAATTGACAGATCTAACTTTGAGATCCGCAAAGAACAGAGTGATAAAGCCTTTTAGTTCGAACATTCTTTCAGGCTGAGTTCAGAGACATTCCCTGGGGATGTAAACTTGTGCTACAGTGCAGTGAGCTCGGATTGTAACAAACTGGCTGTGGAGCTGTTGTTTTCTTTATTCATTTCTTTGCTGATTTGCTTTTCTGTTGTAAAGCTTGAATCCCTAAACCTGCTCGAGCTCCCTTCATGTATATTTCTCTTTCTTATTAATACATCAAAGTTTCCTGTTTAAGGCCCATTCCAGTTTATATGCTCACTTACTGGTACCTGATTTGCCCATTTCTATCTAGTATACGGTGAGGGAAGTGAAGGTTTGGCATCATTAAAGGTCATTGCCAAGCGAGTAAAACGTCTGCACATCCAACTTCACTCCGTGTTGTCCACTCACTCCATCACCTCAAACAATCTACGGAGTGGTCAATCTATGGAACAGGCTCCCCAGGGAGACAGTGGGACCACTTGGTATTGATTCATTCAAATGCAAATTCCATAAATATCTTTCAGAAAGTAATATTTTGGGTTACAGTATGTGAATAATTTGAGACATGATATGTGGTGAGTGTAACAGGCTCGGGAGGAACAGGTGACTTTGGACCTATGGTTCCCAAAGCTCTCCGCCACTGGGGGTTTTCCTCGCCTCATGTCTGGGTCTGTTGGAGACTAATTTATAGAGATTGATTGCTATGATTAGTCAACAACTCCATTATCGTTATACCACATGACTACCAGGATGGTAGAAGGAGAAGTAGATGGGCCTTGGTCTAGCGATTCCTATGTTCTTACTTATATGTTATCGATCCCCATAATCATTTTAAAGACCTGAATCAGATTCCCCTCTAAGTCTACGCCTCTCCAGTGAATCCAAACCAAAGCATGGCGTCTATCTCCTTAGTTCAATGGACTTAGGCCAGGATCATCCTTGTTGCTTCCTCTGTAATGTCACTAGAGCCGCAGTGTCCTTCTTGAGGTAGGGAGGGGAACCAAAAAGGCCCATAATACTCCAAGAAAGGTCTCACCAAGGCCTTGTCTAACCGGATTATCGTGATCTTAGTTTTATGCTGAACAATCCAGGTAATACAGCTCAGGATCCCGTTCACTTTGGCTGCAGCCACTTGGCACTGGGCTTAAACCTTAAGAGAGCATCAGTGACCACTCCCAGATCTCTCTCCCTTCCTGCCATCTCTAACTTACACCCACCCATGTATGCTCTATCCCTGGATTCCACGCAGCTATGCACACTTATCTACATCGAAGGATATTTGTCAATCTCGGGCCCACTGAGCCAATCGATCCATATCCATCTCGAATCTATTTCACTCTTCTAAGATCCTGATTCCAGCGTGCAATTTGCGATCGACCATAAATTTAACCATTTGTACTATTTATGCGCATCTCCAGATTATCAATAAACAGCAGAGGACCCAGCAACAAGCCCTGGGGTACCCCACTGATGACCAGACCCCAAAGATTTCCATGGTCTACAGTCCTTTAGCCAATTTGCGATTCATGTCACAATATGCCCCCCCTGCCCCCCCCCTGACTCCATGGGACTTCATTTCAGCACAAATTTCCTCATGCGGCCCTTTAACAAAGGCTTTCTGGAATTCCAAGTTGGATCTCCTTGAACTTTAAAAAATTGGACCAAGTTTGCCAGGGATGGCCGCTGCTTTCTGAAGCGGTGTTGATACCTCCGAGGAAGCCCAAGTGTTCCAGCCAATCACTAATAGCATTTCTAATTATGATCACCATTAGGAAACACAGGAACAGGAGGAGGCCATTCAGCCCCCTGAGCCTGCTCCACCATTCAATCAGATCATGGCTGATCTTTACCTCAACTCCATTTACTTGATATCCCGACCTAACAAAAATCTAGCGAACAAAATCAAAATATTGCCAACGCTGGAAACTTGAAATAGAAACAGAGAATGCTGGAAATACTCAGCAGGTCAGGCAGAGAGAGAAACAGAGTTAAGGTTTCAGGTCGATGACCTTTCCTCAGATCTATCGATCTCAGTCTTGAAAGCTCCAGTTGACCCCCAGCATCCACAGCCTTTTTGGGGGAGAGAATTCCAGATTTCTACTCCCCTTTGTGTGAAAAAGTGCTTCCTGATTTCACTCCTAAAAGGCCGAGCTCTAACTTGAAGGTTATGTCCCCTTGTTCTGGATTCCCCCACCAGAGGGAATAGTTTCTCTGTATCTACCCTATTGAATCCCTTTATCATTTTATACACCACGATTAGATCTGGGAAAGCCAAATCCCACCCCCACCTCACTCCACCGCCCACCTCCCCCCGCCCAGCCCGATCGTCCAGGAGCCTCTCTGAATGGGGCATTAATCTCCTGGCAGTATTGCCAGCTGCCTGGAAGAACTTTGCCCTTTAAATTTCTCACTGCAGCAACGCCCACAACCCCCCACCCTGCTCCAGACAAGCCTCTGACTCGGTGATGTCACCCCCGATATCATGGAAAGGCACCCCCCCACTTAGCCACCAGAAACAGGGCAGGCAGCTGGCAGAACCCTCAGCTGTCTGGAGGTGGGAGGGAAGAGAGAGAGAGTGCGGGGAGGGGTGCGGGGCTGGGTTGGAGCATAGGAACAGCAGTAGACCATTCAGCCCCTTGAATCTCTGCTTTGAATGTACTCAATGACTGAGCCTCCACAGCCCTCTGGGGTAGAGAATTCCAAAGATTCACCACCCGCTGAAGGAATTTCTCCTAATCTCAGTCATTTGAGCATTTTATCGAGTGTGGCATCAAGGAGACCTAGTAAAATTGAAGTCAATGGGAATCAGGGGGAAAACTCTCCAGTGGCTGGAGTCATACCTAGCACAAACGAAGATGGTAACGGTTGTTGGAGGCCAATCATCTCAGACCCAGGACATTGCTGCAGGAGTTCCTCAGGGCAGTGTCCTAGGCCCAACCATCTTCAGCTGCTTCATCAATGACCTTACCTCCATCATAAGGTCAGAAATGGGGATGTTCGCTAATGATTGCACAGTGTTCAGTTCCATTCACAACCCCTCAGATAATGAAGCAGTCTGTACCCACACGCAGCAAGACCTGGACAACATCCAGGCTTGGGCTGATAAGTGGCAAGTAACATTCGCGCTTGACAAGTGCCAGGCAATGACCATCTCCAACAAGAAAGAGTCTAACCATCTCCCCTTGGCATTCAATGGCATTACCATTGCCAAATCCCCCACCATCAACATCCTGGGGGTCACCATTGACCAGAAACTTAATTGAACCAGCCATATAAATACTGTGGCTACAAGAACAGGTCAGAGGCTGGGTATTCTGCGGTGAGTGACTCACCTCCTGACTCCCAAAGCCTTTCCACCATCTACAAGGCACAAGTCAGGAGTGTGATGGAATACTGTCCACTTGCCTGGATGAGTGCAGTTCCAACAACACTCAAGAAGCTCGATACCATCCAGGACAAAGCAGCCCGCTTGATTGGCACCCCATCCACCACCCTAAACATTCACTCCCTTCACCACCGGCGCACTGTGGCTGCGGTGTGTACCATGCACAGGATGCACTGCAGAATTCGCCAAGGCTTCTTCGACAGCACCTCCCAAACCCGCGACCTCTACCACCTAGAAGGACAAGGGCAGCAGGCACATGGGAACAACACCAGCTGCACGTTTCCCTCCAAGTCACACACCATCCCGACTTGGAAATATATCGTCGTTCCTTCATCGTCACTGGGTCAAAATCCTGGAACTCCCTTCCTAACAGCACTGTGGGAGAACCTTCACCACATGGACTGCAGCGGTTCAAGATGGTGGCTCACCACCACCTTCTCAAGGGAATTAGGGATGGCCAATAAATGCCAGCCTCGCCAGCGATGCCCACATCCCATGAACGAATAATTTTTAAAAAGTCTTAAATGGCCTACCCCTTATTCTGAGACTGTGACCCCTGGTTCTAGATTCCCCAGCCAGGGGAAACATCCTCCTTGCATCTACTCTGTCGAGCCCTGTAAGAATTTTGTATGTTTCAATCAGATCGCCTCTCATTCTTCTAAACTCGAGAGAATACAGGTCTTGTCTACTCAATCTCTCCTCATACGACAATCCCGCCATCCCAGGAATCAGTCTGGTGAACCTTCATCGCACTCCCTCTATGGCAAGTATATCCTTTCTTAGGTAAGGAGACCAAAATTGTACACAATACTCCAGATGCGATCTCACCAAGGCCGTATATAATTGCAGTAAGACATCTTTACTCCTGTAATCAAATCCTCTTGTAATAAAGGCCAACATACCATTTGCCTTCCTAATTGCTTGCTGCACCTGCATATTAGCTTTCAGTGACTCATGTATAAGGACACCCAAGTCCCTTTGAACATCAACATTTCCCAATCTCTCACCATTTAAAAAATACTATGCATTTCTATTTTTCCTACCAAAGTGGATAACTTCACATTTTTTCACATTATTTTCCATCTGCCATGTTCTTGCCCACTCACTTAGCCTGTTCATATCCCCTTGAAGCCTCTTTGCATCCTCCTCACAGCTCACATTCCCACCTAGTTTTGTGTCATCAGCAAACTGGGAAATATCACTTTTGGTTACCTCATCCAAATCATTGATATAGATTGTGAATAGCCGGGGCCCAAGCACCGATCCCTATGGTACCCCATTAATCACATTCTGCCAGCCTGAAAAAAACCTTTTATTCCTATTCTCCGTTTTCTGTCTGTTAACCAATTCTCAATCCATGCCAGTACATTACCCCCAATCCCATGTGATCTAACTTTGTTCACCAACCTCCTTATTGAAAGCCTTTTGAGTACAAATACACCACATCCACTGGTTCCCCCTTATCTATTCTATTAGTTACATCCTCAAAGAACTCCAATGGGTTTGTCAAACATGATTTCCCTTTCATAGATCCATGTTGACTCTGCCAAATCCTATTATTATTTTATAAGTATCCTGTTATCATATCCTTTATAGAGAGGGAGACAGGGAGCTGGGGTTCGTGGGAAAGAGAATTATTATTAGTTGTCAGTGCAATTTTAATGAGTTACTGGTGGAATCAAAGTTCCTCCCACCTTTGGTTTCCCCTCTCCCCCTCCCTCGGTTTCTTCCCCTCCTGCTCATGGGAGGTTTCCTGGTTCTCGTAACTTCTCACCCAACAGCTTCTGGCACGAAACCACGAGCAAAAATATTCAACGACATGGGACCCAACCTTTATACGGCAAGTGCAATAACATTTGCAGACGTCACCTGTGCGACGTGATCAAACCTCCAGGAATGCCTCCTACCAGAGTTGGCAACCCTAATTAGATGATCCCTCAACCTTCTAAACTCGAGGGAATACAAGCCTAGTCTATGCGACCTGTCCTCATAATTTAACCCTTTTAGTCCAGGTATCATTTTAATGAATCTGTACTGCACCCCCTCCAAAGCCAATATATCCTTCCTGAGGTGCGGTGCCCAAAACTGAATGCAGTATCTCCAGATGGGCTCTGACCAAGGCTCTGGACAACTGAAGCATCACTTCCTCACTTTTGTAATCCAGTACCCTGCGTTAAAGGTCAACATTCCATTAGCCTTTTTCATTACTTTTTCTACCTGTGCTCGAGCTTTTAGTTATTTGTGTACGAAGACACCTAAATCCCTTTGCTCACGGCTAAGGGGGTTTTGCTATAGAGAAGGCCAAGGAAAGGACCAAGGCATGTATCACAGTACAGCACCAAGAAAGGAGAAATAAGGAAACCTAAAGAAGTGAATTAAGTTGTGTTTATCTGACAACAACGTTGGATTTTATAAACTATAAGAAGAGCTCAGAAACTAAAAGATTGATGGAGGGAAGAGCACACACTCACCTGTACATCCATATACACACACACACACACACACCTGTACATCCATATACACACACACACACCTGTACATCCACATACACACACACACACACACACACACCTGTACATCCATATACACACACACACCTGTACATCCACATAGACACATACTCACCTGTACATCCATATAGACTCATACTCATCTGTACATCCACATAGACACACACACCTGTACATCTATATAGACACACACGACTGCATGTCCATGTAGACTCACACTCACCTGTACATCCTTATAGACAAACACACCTGTACATCCTTATAGACAAACACACTTGTACATCCACATAGACACACACACCTGTACATCTATATAGATACACACTCACCTATACATTTATATAGACACACACCTGTAAATAAATATAGACACCCACACCTATACATCCATATAGACACACGCACATTTACATCCATATAGACACACACCTGTACATCTATATAGATACACAAATCTGTACATCCGTATAGATACACACATCTGTACATCTATATAGGCACACACTCACCAGTACATTAATATAGACACACACTTCTGTATATCTATATAGGCACACGCTCACCTGTACGTCGATATAGACACACACTCACCTCTACATCTCTATAGAGACACACTTAAATGTACATCCACACAGACACACATAACTATACATCTATATAAGCACATACTCACCTGTACATTAATATAGACACACACACCTGTAAATACATATAGATACATAAATCTGTACATCCGTATAGATATACACATCTGTGCATCTATATAGCACACACTCACCTGTACATCTGTATGGATACCACCATCACACGAGAGGACACCACCCACCAGGTGCATGGTTCATACTCCTGTGACTTGGCCAACGTTGTCTACCTCATACGTTGCAGGAAAGGATGCCCCAGAGCATGGTACATTGGCGAGACCATGCAGACGCTGCGACAACGGATGAACGGACACCGCGCAACAATCGCCAAACAGGAGGGTTCCCTCCCAGTTGGGGAACACTTCAGCAGTCATGGACATTCATCCACCGACCTTCGGGTAAGCGTACTCCAAGGCGGCCTTCGAGACACACGACAACGCAAAATCGTCGAGCAGAAATTGATAGCCAAGTTCCGCACCCATGAGGACGGCCTCAACCGGGATCTTGGGTTCATGTCACGCTACACGTTACCCCACCAGCGAACAAATGTTATCTGTTTTTAATATAACGGGTCAGTTGCTGTCTTTTCTATGTTTCTACCTCTCTATCTCTGTTTTTTTTTTGTTTGTTGTTTTTTTTGGTGATTTGTATATTCTGAGACCTGGCAGGTAACACCTGTCTGTCTGCACACTGATTGCCTTGGCAACGGGCAGTTGAAAAAACTGTCTGTAATCACCAAGCATTGTTCTGTGAATTATAAATGCGATTTCATTTCGAGGATTTCATTTTCACATCGTTCACCTGACGAAGGAGGAAGCCTCCGAAAGCTTGTGAATTTAAAATAAAATTGCTGGACTATAACTTGGTGTTGTAAAATTGTTTACAATTGTCAACCCCAGTCCATCACCGGCATCTCCACATCATCTGTATGGAGACACACTTAAATGTACATCCATATAGACACATGTACCTGTACATCTATATCGACACATATTCACCTGTACATTGCATAAGGATTGGGGTGATTGACAGCGGATGGATAAATGGGGAGATGAGGCAGTGCCTAGAAAGTGAAGGATTGGTGCTGCTGAAACTTAAGTGGATGTGAGGGGTGTTGTGATGGAGTGGGCTTGCCAAGACTGAGTGAGGGGGTGGGGAGTTGTACACTACAGTATGTGGGTGAATCAGCAATGATGCTTACTTTTCCTGACCTGGTTAGGTCATTAATCTGCTTCTTGCACTGCAACCAAGCCCTGGGCACCGTGCTCTTTCTGCTCACCTCTTCTGCCACCTCCAGCCACGCCTTCTTGGCGGCAGAACCAGGTTTCTTCCTTCCATTGCTTGCATAAGTTACTTCCCGCCTGGTTCTCACTGCACCCATCAGCACTTCCAGTGAAGCATCAATATACCTGCATGCTGCCTTTGCTCTTCTTGTATCCATTCTGTTATTTCCTCCTTTCTCCTTCAAAATCCATTTTTACATTGTCCCTTTAAATAGAGGACCTCAGATCACTGTGCAGCTTGGAGACCCAAAGCCCGGAAGCAGAATTAATTGCCTTCAATTCAGTTGCGATTGCAGATTCCGACGCACTCATTTCACTTCTGGGTTTCCCATGGGAACACCCACCTGCCCGCTGAGTTCCCAGGTCCACATAAAAATCATGCCTTGAGAAACAGCTAAAGGGCTGGCATGAAGGCTGCATTTACACTTCAAATTTAAGATCAGCGCAAAGTGCTCTTCAATTCCCAACGATACTGCAGTTATTGTATCAATGCAGCTTGAATCTGGTGTCAAGGCACAACCTGACACTGGAACAAAGTGTAGGGAAATCCCCTGGAGAAGAGAGAATGCTTCACTTTGGAGTCAGGTCAGGCCTTTGCACTGAATCTACGCTCTACGTTTAGCCTTGGTGCGAATGAGTTTCACCTTTGCTAAACTTTTGCAGTGTGAATACATCATTCATAAACTGGGAGGCCATCAAGAGCTACCTCACTGCCATCACCAGCGGAAACCAGCGATAAGCAGATATGCCAAATAACCAGTAGATTAGACCAATGTTTGTAACACCAAATGGTTAATTACTTCCATTTAGTCTTTTAAACTGTCAAGGATGAAGCTCTCTTCGAAGTTAATCCTTTGTAGAAAGCCGAGCTCTACTTTCAAGCCATCAGTCGGAGGCTCTGAGGGTTTCTTCATCAACGCCTACTTTCATTTGTTTCAGGAGTCCTAGCTTTGTGGAATCTTGCCAGCTCACTTGATACTGAAGCTCATAAGATACAAGAACTTAATCTGTATAGACAAATAGAAAGGGAGCAAGAAAAATGGAGAGAAGCTGTGTCAGAGGATTGGCAAACTGTCAACGAACACTCTAATAATAAAAAAAAGACTTGCATTTTTATAGCATCTTTCACTACCTCAGGATGTCCCAAAGCGCTTTACAGCCAGTGAAGTACTCTTGAAATGCAGTCATTGTTGTAATGTAAGAAACGCGGCAGCCAATTTGCGCACAGCAAGGTCCCACAGACAGAAATGTGATAATAACCAGATAATCTGTTTTAGTGATGTTGGTTGAGGATAAATATTGGCCAGAACACCAGGGAGAACTCACCTGCTCTTTTTTGAAATAGTGCCATGGGATCTTTCATGTACACCTGAGAGGGCAGTTGGCCTCTCGGTTTCACAGCTCATCTGAAAGACGGCACCTCTGACAGTGCAGCACTCTCTCAGTACTGCACTGGAGTGTCAGCCTGGATTACGTGCTCAAGCCTCTGGACTGGGAGTTGAACCCACAACCTTCTAACTCCGAAGAGAGTATGCTGTATCTGGAGAAAAAGTTCTAACAGAATCATTTGGAACATAACCATGAGGCCATCGCTGTATGCACCAGACAGAGGCCTGTTGGCATCACGATGCCAACAGGGAAAGCCTGGTGCCAGCGAGCACACATACAATATGGAATCACTAAGGAGTGGGAGTAGGGGAAGCGTCAGACATGGCAAACAAACCGCAAACACAAATAAGAAGCACTCGCAGAACACACAATTAATTCAATAAATGCCCTGTACTTGATTTGAACTTTGTGCCCAGTGTTTATTTGCCATTGGAGTGAATGCAGTGATGTAGTGGCTATGTTACTGGACTAGTAATCCAGGGGCTTGGACTAATAAACCAGAGAACGTGATTTTAAATCCCACCAAGGCAGTTTTAGAATTTGAATTGAGTTTTAAAAAATCTGGAAATTAAAAAGCTGGCATCAGTAAAAGTGTAAGGAATCTTACAACACCAGGTTATAGTCCAACAAATTTATTTTAAAATCACAAGCTTTCGGAGATTACCTCCTTCGTCAGATGAATGAGTGAAAAGGTTCTCAAATCGCATATCTTATACTATGTTGGGACAGCATCACACCAATCAAAAGGTGTCGTTGTTATTCAAACTGGCCAGTCACGGAGAACAGCACGTCCCAGTACACTAGATATACATTGTGTCGATTACACAGGCAGGCAGAAAGAAACTCAAAATGGCAGAGAGAGAGAGAGAGAATTTTAAAAAACATATAATTTTTTTTCCCCCTTTTTCAACCTCAAACAGACCATCGTTCGCAGCAAGTTACCCAGTTTTCAGGAGAACAGCGTCCACGACACCACACAACCCTGCCACGGCAACCTCTGCAAGACATGCCAGATCATCGACACGGATACCACCATCACACGAGAGGACACCACCCACCAGGTACATGGTTCATACTCCTGTGACTCGGCCAACGTTGTCTACCTCATACGTTGCAGGAAAGGATGCCCCAGAGCATGGTACATTGGCGAGACCATGCAGACACTGCGACAACGGATGAACGGACACCGTGCAACAATCGCCAAACAGGAGGGTTCCCTCCCAGTCGGGGAACACTTCAGCAGTCAAGGACATTCAGCCACCGATCTTCGGGTAAGCGTTCTCCAAGGCGGCCTTCGAGACACACGACAACGCAAAATCGTCGAGCAGAAGTTGATAGCCAAGTTCCGCACCCATGAGGATGGCCTCAACCGGGATCTTGGGTTCATGTCACGCTACACGTAACCCCACCAGCAAAAAGGGGAAAAAAAAGTTATGTGTTTTAATATTCTCTCTCTCTCTCTCTCTCTGCCATTTGGGTTTCTTTCTGTCTGTCTGTGTAATTGACACAATGTATATCCAGTGTACTGGGACGTGCTGTTCTCCGTGACTGGCCTGTTTGAATAACAACGACACCTTTTGATTGGTGTGATGCTGTCCCAACATAGTATAAGATATGCGATTTGAGAACCTTTTCACTCATTCATCTGACGAAGGAGATAATCTCCGAAAGCTTGTGATTTTAAAATAAATTTGTTGGACTATAACCTGGTGTTGTAAGATTCCTTACATTTGTCCACCCCAGTCCATCACCGGCATCTCCACATCAGTAAAAGTGAGCATGGCGCTGTCACATGCTCGTAAAAACCCAACTGGTTCACTACTGTCCTTTAGGGAAGGAAACCTGCCGTTATTACCTGGTCTGGCCTATTTGTGACTCCAGTCCCTCATCGACATGGTTGACTCTTAACTCCCGAGCAAGCCACTCCATTGTATTAGGAAAACACGGAATGGGCAATAAATGCCAGCGCCACCCACATCCTGAGAATGAATTAAAAAAGCAGGAACCCAGCAAAGGAAGGCAATAGATGGGATCCGAGGAACTGCGCGGGAGAGTGCGGAGGGGCTGGTTAATGGGTTCAAAGGCATTCATTGACTTTAGCAGGAAATAAGTATACAACAACAATAACAACAACTTGCATTTATATAGCACCTTTCACATAGTAAAACATCCAAAGGAGCTTCACAGGAGCGTTATCAGACAAAATGTGACACCGAACCAGAGATATTAGGACATGTGACTAAAAGCTTTGTCAAGGAAGTAGTATTTAAGGAGTGTCTTAAAGGAGGAGAGAGGGGTAGAGAGGTAGAGAGGTTTAGAGAGGGAATTCCAGAGCTATGAGTCTAGGCAGCTGAAGTCACAGCCGCCAATTGTAGAGCGATGAAAATTGGGGATGTGCAAGAAGCCATGATAACTATTATTAATAATAATTACACATATGTTTAAAAACAAACTCACGGTGCAGTTTCACCGGACAATTCACCACATTAATTTTCAAGCTCAAAGCCGAGTTTTGGCCGGACTCTGATGAATTCTGAAGTTTCTATTCTAAAGTCCCTTTTTTATATATTTTTTTTCACTCTGCCTACGCAAAGATCCGCAAAGTAGTTTCAAAGTATTATCTCATCAATAAGGTGGACTTCAGTTTTAATAAGAATAAATCCCATTCACTTTATCATGGTTTTACCTTGACTGTCAATCAATTTATTCAACTGAAGACAGTTACAGAGACCCAAGACTCTCCTATAGGTGAGTTATCACTAGCCTTGCATGGATGTGTCCTTGGAGGAGTTAATCCCTAAGAAGGCAGCTGAGAGATCCTCTGTATCTAACCCGTTCTGTACCTGCCCTGGGAGTGTTTGATGGGGCAGTGTAGAGGGAGTTTTACTCTGTATCTAACCCGTGCTATACCTGCCCTGGGAGTGTTTGCTGGGACAGTGTAGAGGGAGCTTTACTCTGTATTTAACCTGTACTGTACCTGCCCTGGGAGTGTTTGATGGGACAGTGTAGAGGGAGCTTTACTCTGTATCTAACCTATACTATACCTGCCCTGGGAGTGTTTGATGGGACAGTGTAGAGGGAGCTTTACTCTGTATCTAACCTATACTATACCTGCCCTGGGAGTGTTTGATGGGACAGTGTAGAGGGAGCTTTACTCTGTATCTAACCCATGCTGTCCCTGCCCTGGGAGTGTTTGATGGGACAGTGTAGAGGGAGCTTTACTCTGTATCTAACCCGTGCTGTCCCTGCCCTGGGAGTGTTTGATGTTGACACTGTGTGCCTGAAATGAAAAGTGTTTAATTCCCCGCTATGAACATCCCTCATCTTTTCATGAGCAGAAAAATCCACAAATTGCCAAGATGTTCTGACATTGATCTGAACGAAGGCTTGAAAAATGACTGTCAGCTTTCCTGGTGCTTCTTAAATAATAACCGGATTTATTGAATTCAATTTCATAATTTGCTATGGTGGGATTTCAAGTAACAAATTCATTACCATGACCACTACAAACATATAAAAGCAACAGAGAGAAGACCAGACGTCAATCGAGTCTGTCCCTTACCATCATGGTGCAACTTAACACAATCACCCCCATCAGCCCCCCCACCCACCAACAACCTCATAATCTCCTGGGGGAGGAAAAAAACAGAGAAAAAAACCCTGGGCCAATAAGGGAAAAATACTCTGGGAAATTCCTCTCTGACCCCCAAAGACAATTTAACAAGTTCCAGGAGACCAGTGACCAGGATGTACATCCCCCAATATCCCACCTACTCTGTTATGTCAGCTAGTTAGGAACTCATCCAGTTCCCCTTTGAACACTTGTGGTGAATCAGTACTCACTGCACAAGCCAGCAACTTGTTCCAACGGTCAACAACCCGCTGTGAAAAGGCTCTTGACATCTAACCTAGTTCCATGCTGACGTAACTTTTACGCAGGTCCCTTGGTCCTCCCTAACCAACCTAATTTGAACAGCCTATCCACATGGACCAAATCTAATCCTTTCATTATTTTAAAGTCTTCAATCAAATCTCCTCAAAGTCTACACTTTTCTAGAGTTAAAAAGCCACAGTTCTCTGAGCCTACTGTGGTAGTTAAGGGTCTTTAAACTAGTTATCTATATAATGGCTCTGCTCTGAAGCTTTACCAGGGCCTCTATCATCCACCAAGACCAAAATTGGACATTCAAGATGAGGCCTGACCACGGTCTTATACAAGGGCGGTGTAATGCTTTTTGTTTTGTATTGAATTGTCCTGGAGTACATCCAAATACTCTTATTTGCTTTTGCTGTAACCTTATAAAGCTTAAGAGATTTATCTCGTGTAATGGAGCTCGAGCACAGAGTATAAGCTGGGTGAGTGAACTGATAACAGAGTGGAGACTTTAAAACGGGAATTTGGTTAGAGTGGGAGTTAGGTGCAGAAGGGGAAGGAGGTGCTAAGCAATTCAGACCAAGGGTTTAACTTAAACAGAGGGAGCAAAGGATACAAGACTCTGGTGGGAGTGATCTACAGACCTCCTGACAGCAGTAGCAAGATGCATAAATACAGAGATCAGAGAAGCATGTAGCAAAGGCAAAGCAGTTATAATGGGAGATTTTAATTTTCACATAAACTGGGAGATGGACAACAGCTCAAGTATTAAAGGCAATGAATTCCAGTGTATACAGGATAGTTTTCTGAAACACGGGGTGCTAAATTGGGCCGTGTAGCGCCCGCTGTTTCGGTGCTGCACAGCCTCTCCGACATCCAAGATGGCGCCTTGGATGCGCACGCATGTGACGTGCGCAGACGCCATCTTGGTATAGGAGTTAGCGCCTGCGCAAATACCGAACGCTGGTAGTATGTAAAGTAGGGAGAAAATGCGTGCAATCAGTGTGCCACGCTGATTTAAAGTGATACACACCATTTTCAACCTTAATGCTCAGTCTTATCCCCGACCATCTAAACGTGTCTTACAATGCCTGAAGGACCCCCACCCCCCCACCAGTGCTATTTAAAGGGCCATGCAGGTGTTGCAGGTTAGTTGCTGGATTATTGCTTCTGGCTGCTGGTGGAGCAGGAAGTGTTTTTTGAAGCTCCCTATTCTTACTGAGAGTTCCGAGACTACATTTGAGAGTGGTTTGGCAGGCACTGCCTTACGGGTCGGAAAGTTACAGCCCTAGTTGAACAACATTCCTGCCAACCATGGGCGGTCTGCTAGGGCTCCCACTGGGCATTGAGCACGACTGGGAGCATGCAGAGGGGCCACGCACAGCAGGTCGAGCTGCGAGGAGAAGGAGGACGAGGAGGCGCAGGGCACTGAGCAGAAGGCCCTACCCAATGAGGGCTTTCCGGGATCAATTCTCCTACCTCAACATGACCGAGGAGGATTGCATCACCAAGGAAGCCGTCATCGAGATCTGTCAACTGGTGCGGCCACAACTGCAGCCTCAGAGCAGGGCGAGGACAGCATTGACTGTGGCTGGGAAGGTCACCGTGGGGCTGAATTTCTACGGCTCAGGAGCATTTCAGGCCTCTGCTGGTGACATGTGCAACATCTCGCAGTATGCAGTGCATTGCTGCATAAGGGAGGTCACTGTACCACATGAGGAACAGGTTCATCTCCTTCCCTCTCGACAGAGACAAGCAGAACGAGCGAGCACGGGGGTTCGCCCACATTGCTGGCTTCCCCTTGGTGCAGACATAATGCCCTGTGTGCCCCGCACATCAACTCAGCCGTCTTCGTCAACCGAAAGAGCTTCCACTCCCTCATCGTGCAGCTGCTGTGCGACCATATGCATCGCAACATGGAGGTCGATGCCCGCTACCCTGGGAGCAGTCACGAAGCCTTTGTCATGCGGCAGTCCAACGTGCCAGCTATCTTTCACCCGACTCAGCAAGTCAAAGGTTGGCTACTGGGCGACAAGGGCTATCCCCTCACGTCGTGACTCATGACACCGGTCAGGAACCCACGCACACGTACACAGTAGGCCTATAATGAGAGCCGTGCTGCCACACGCAACATCATGGAGCAGACCATAGGCCTCCTCAAACAACGCTTCTGCTGCCTGGACCGGTCTGGAGGAGCCCTGCAGTACTCCCCTGAGTGGGTGGGCAGATTTGTGGTGGTCTGCTGCATGCTGCACAACCTCGCCATCATGAGGGACCAGCCTTTGCCACCAATGATCGAAGACCCTGAGCCAGAGGCAGAGAAGCAAGAGGAGGAAGAGGCTGAGGAGGAGGAGGAGGAGGAGGGGGAGGAGGGGGTGGAGCCTGAAGAGGAAGTGGAGGAAGACGCAAGGGTGCAGCAGGAACCAGACGCCTTGTCTGCAATGGCTGTGCGTGCTCGCCTGATCCGTGCCCGGTATCAATAATTGGAACTACATCCCCCAACTCACCAACAGTCCTACATTCCCCACCTTTCTGTTCTCACAAGACAATCAAATCGCCCTCCATATGATTACACATTGGTGTCCCTCTCAGCTCATCGCACAAATAAAAACCACCACCAGATGCAAAATCAAACTCTCATTTATCGATGAATAAATGAAATTATGCAAACACAACAGAACTATTCCCCCTTGTGCATTCCCTTAGTGCCTTTTGTTCGTGTGCCTTTACCTATCCTAGTGTTCCTACGAGTTGCTTCCCAATGGCTGGAGCATGGGTGGTGGGAGGCTGCTGGCCTTCAATGGAGAAGCGTGCAAATGGCCTTGGAGGACGATCTCGGGCAGCTCTGGGCCTAGAGGGCCCGGCTTCAGATTGCACCATCTCAGCATGGGCTGCATCAGTTTGACTAGCTGGACGAGAGGCAACAACAGGGGCACTGGCGGATTGGCAGGGATAGGAGCAGGAAGGCTGTCATCCTGAGAGACTGCCATGGATCCACCGCCACTGTCCCGGGGCGGCGCCTCAGCAATCCTGGTGATCAGCTGGAAAATGGATTGCTGGAGTGCTGTGATGCCCTGGAAGCCCCATTCCACAGTTGTCCCCAGAGCCACAATAGCATCAGTCTGGGCTTCCAAGGCAGCCGCCTGAGCTCCGAATGCAGCAGTCAGACCTTGGATGGCAGATGTTTGTGCTGCAATGGAAGCTGTGACATCAGTCATCAGACGCTGCATCATGGTGGGTTCCACAGGTGAGCTGATGGAGGTGACCACCCGTTCCAAGCTCTGCGCAAAGCCCTGTGCCAAGTTGGAGCTGGACTCCTCCATGCCCCTTCTCATTGTGCACAGACTTTCTGGCAGACTTTCCAGTGCCCCAAGCATTTGGTGGTGTACGCCCATCAGCCACCTTTTGTAGCCTGGCCCATTGAAGTCCTCAACTGACTCCTCTGCAGCAGAACTAGTGAGCGACCTCGCCCTCCAGCGAGCTGGCACCTGTGATATCCATTCCCTCCGCCCCGGCTCCTGCGCACTTGTGCTCGGTGTCTCACCACGTGCAGATCCCTCCTCTAACTTAACCTCTAAAGGACGCGCAGTGTCAGTCTCTGAGCTGACGGAAGCAAGTGTCAGATCGAGTGACGGTGTGGCTTCAGTGTCCCCCCCCTCCTCTTCCTCCTCCTCCTCGGAGGGTGCTGCCACGTGTTCTTGGGTATCTGCAATGACAAAGGGAAACAGGTTGAGTTGTGGAATGGGGACAGGAGCAAGTAAGAGGTGCGTGCTGACAGCATCTGCAGCATGTGAGTCAGGAAAGATTATGGGAGGAGGGAGATGTGGAAAAGGAGAAGGAGCATTAGATATGCAGAGACCCCCTTCACTGGGACCTCCAGCGCGGCACGTTGTGACGGCTGCAGCGACGGCCCGCCCAGTGATCTGGGGCACTGTCTCCTCTGGGGGGGGTGAGGGCATGCAAACGTGCCCGTCCACCCTCAGGTCCCTCCTGCTGCCAGGTGTTATGAACCACCTTCTCCTGCAAGACAGAGGACAGTGTGTCAGTGAGTGTCCTGCAAGGTGTGTGGGTGATGTGCCTGTTGTGGTCGAATAGCTACCAGTTTGTGTGACTTGTGAGTGGTGGTTGTGTGGCCTGCAGTGTGGGCTGAGCTATTAAGAGGTAAACCTACAAAAAAACAGTGGGAATATTTCGTACAATACAAGACCAATACATACCCCTGCAGTCAAGCAACCATGGTCAACACGTGAAATAAGATGCAGTATAAAGCTAAAGGCAATAGCTTCTACAAATGCCAAGAGAAATGGAAATCCAGTGAACTGGGAGAAATATAGAAAACAGCAAAGGGACAAGAAGAAAATATTAAGAGCTGCAAAAAGGGAATACAGAAAAACACTTGCAAATAATATAAAAGCTAAAAGCAAATGTTTTTATAAATATATAAAGAGTAAGAGAATGGTTAAGGGGGATGTGAGCCCATTAAACAGAAACGCGTGATAACAAGACAATGGAAGATTTATTAAATGAGTGCTTTGTATTTGTTTTCACAGCAGAGGAAGAGAATGAAATATCGGTGATAGAACGGAAACTAAAAACTAAATCAAAGGAAGGGACATATTGGATTCAATATTCGTAAAAGAAAATGGAAATGGAGAAAATAATGGGACTTAGGATAGATAAATTTCCAGGAACTGATGGTTTCCACCCCAGGGTATTAAAAGAAATAGGCGAGGGAATTGCAGAAGCCTTAGTAACAATCTTTCAAAGCTCTCTTGATTTGGGAATTGTGCCGTTAGACTGAAAAATTGCTAATGTCACTCCATTATTTAAGAAGGGAGGGAGTGAGAAACCAGGTAACTACAGTTCTGACAGTTTAATGTCAGTTGCGGGCAAGCTACTAGAATCTGTCATTAGGGCTAGAGTGACTGAGAACTTGAACAACTATGAGCTGATCAGAGAGAGCCAGCGTGGCTTTGTTAAAGGTAAATCATGTCTGACTAAACTAGTTGAGTTTTTTGAGGATGTCAGTGATAAGATAGACAAGGGAGTGTCTATGGACGTTATCTATATGGACATCAAGAAGGCACTCGATAAAGCTCCACACAAAAGATTGTTGACTTGGATTGGAAATTGGTTGGGAGGTAGGAGTCAGAGAGTGGGGATAAACGGTAGGTACTCAGATTGGCAGAAGTGAGAAGTGGTGTTCCCCAGGGATCTGCTCTGTGGCCTCAACTTTTCACCATATTTATTGATAACTTGGGTAAAGGAATAGAGAGTTGTATATCCAATTTTGCAGATGACACTAAATTAGGAGGCACAGTAAATAGTGCAGTTTGAAGCAGGAAGTTGCAAAGGGACATAGACAGATTAAGTGAGTGGGCAAAACTATGGCAGATGGAGTTTAATGTGGGCAAGTGTGAGGTCATTCATTTTGGTCCTAAGAAAGATAGATCAGAGTATTTTCTAAATGGGGAGAAAGTTGGAAGGTACAAAGAAGCAAATAGATTTGGGAGTCCAAGTACACAAATAATTTAAAGCTAGTAGATGGGTACAAAAAACAATCAAAAAAGCTAATGGAATGTTGGCCTTTATCTTAAGGGGCTTGGAATACAAAGGGGAGGAAGTGATGCTTGAGTTGTATAGAGCCGTGGTCAGGCCCCATCTGGTGTACTGCCTTCAGTTTTGGGCACCGTATCTCAGGAAGGATATATTGGCCTTGAAGGGGGCACAGCACAGGTTCACCAGAGTGATACCTGGGCTTAGAGGGTTAAATTATGAGGAGATAATGCATAAACTTGGCATGTGTTCCCTTGAGTACAGACAATTGAGAGATAATCTGATCAAGGTGTTTAAAATTTTAAAACAGTTGATAGATTTCCTCTGGTGGGGGAATCAAGAACGAGGGAACATCATCTTAAAATTAGAGCTAGTCCATTTAGGAGGGGAATCAGGTAGTACTTTTACACACAAAGGGCAGTGGAAATCTGGAATTCTGTCCCCCAAATGGCTGTGGATGCTGGGGGACAATTGGAGCTTTTAAGACTGAGTTTGATAGATTTTCGAATGTTTAGAATATGGAGCAAAGACGTGTACAGACCAGTCATGATCTAATTGAATGGCGGAACAGGCTGGAGGGGCTGAATGGCCTACTCCTGCTCCTATGTTTCTAACACCAATGTCTTTAGCTCAGCAGCCTTAGATTGACAACCTTGCATGGTATACACATGCTAGGTAGCCATACTCACTGCTGTGAGTGTACCAGCTCAGGGAGGGGGACAGACTTTTGTTAGGAAGCAATGGTGGCGATTTCAGTGTACGTCAATAACCCTGTGGTTCCACAACATACGATGGGCTCTGGGAACCACTGCCAGTCCAATTATAAACTAGCTGTTGGGTCTAAACGCGATTGTCGCTTGGCTGCTCCGTACTGGGGCTTTGTTGCTCCTGTATGTTGCAGTTTTAAACTTTCCTTCTAAACAAGTCGTTTAAACAGTTCCAGCAGTGCCACATGGTACAGCTGAGGCTCCCGGCTTATGTAAATGTCTCGCTGTTGGAACAGTTAGCCAGAGGCAATCACCTCACTTCAATGCTCGTCACTGGGCCTGAAGCTCTGAACTCCACCGCTGCAGGCAGCTCCACTCCCATCTCACACTTCCTGCCACTTACTACAGAACATCACTCCAGATAACTAGAGGGCTGTGCTGTTCAGAGAGCTGCTCAACTAAAGCATGACATCCATAGAATCATAGAGCACAGAAGGAGGCCATTCGGCCCATCATGCATGTGCTGGCTCTTTGAAAGACCCAGCCAATTACTCCCACTCCCCTGCTCTTTTCCCACAGCCCTCCGAATGTTGCCTTTTCAAGTATTTATCCAATTCCTTTTCGAAAGGTACCTTTGAATCTGCTTCCACCACCCTTTTAGGCAGTCCATTCCAGATCACAACAACTCGCTACGTAAAAAAAATTCTCCTCATCTCCACCCTGGATTTTTTGCCAATTATCTGGAATCTGTGTCCTCTGGCAGAAACAGTTTCTCCCTATCTACTTTATCAAAACCCATCATGATTTTGAACACCTCTATTAAATCTCCCCTTAACCTTCTCTGCTCTAAGGAGAACAATCCCAGCTTCTCTGGTCTCTCCACATAGTTCATCCCTGGAATCATTGTGATAAATCTCCTCCAAGGCCTTGGCATCCTTCCTGAACTGTGGTGCCCAGAATTGGACACAATATTCAAGCTGAGGCCTAACCAGTGATTTATGAAGGTTTACCATAACTTCCTTGCTTATAGCTTCCCATATATATTACAGGAATCACACAGTGATAGGTGTGGAATATGGTGTCCGGGATAAACTATAGGTTCAAGACCATCCTGCCTCTCACACCAGCCCACTCCCTCTGAGTGCCATTTGGTGATGAATTGGCTTTGATTATTGCTTCGCCCATTAATGGCTCTGAACTGTTAAGTAAACTGGCAAAACTCCTTTTAAATTTGGTTTTATTTGCGGTTTCGAATGTTTATTTAGTAGGTGCTGTACTTTGACGAAGATCAACCCTGATAACACAAAGCTAACCTGACAAGAAACTTCCTGCTTGATTTAAGATCTTGATCAACTGTAGATTATTTTAACCAACCTTCAGGCATTCATCCATAGTTTGTTCATCATACCTGTTAGGAATGTGAATTTTGTAATATTATAGACAAAGGCTGCAGTCCTACACCAATGTGTCAAGGGTGAGTTCAACATGCAGTCAAACACTTGAAGGTTCATGAAAAGTTCAATGAACCATAAGGTTGCCAACCCTCCAGGATTGTCCTGGAGTCTCCAGGAATTAAAGGTTAATCTCCAGGACACTGCTACGAGCAACACCCGGGAGAAAAATCATAGGGGCATTAAAAAACATTTTTGTTTCATTTTCTTTGAACATTTTTATTAGTCGTAAATATATTGACACAATCAAGAATCATCCAATCGGGTAATGAAGAGTCTGTTAGCCTTATAATTGGTGGGGAAAGTTGGTAAACTGCGAGGATGGACGTTTTAGGCGATCAATGGCGGAAGTGTGGGGGCGGGGCGGTGGGAGGCATGAGGTCACGTGATGAAACCTCCAGGAAAACATCCAACCAGAGTTGGCAACCCGAATGAACCAACAGACTCAGGGCCAACGTCCAGATTACATAAGAGGTCGGGGGAGATATACACATTACAGCCAGTTGCAACTCACCAGATGTCTCCCCTCTTCATCTCCTCACCTATGGCTACCATTTTACCCCATTTATACTGTTTCTACCTGCACTGCTCCATGGGCATCTACATTCCATGGCCCTTTATCCACTTTCGGTATCAGTCCCTATCAAGATGTCCCTAGGCCCTGTTAAATATTGTGCATCGATGTTTGGGCATAAAAAGAGAACTGAGTCTCCAGTTGGGGCGATGAAGTGAATCCAAATGTAAACAGCGTGTGACCTGGTCCAGAAGCAGGCTCCACACGACCTCTGTACATGCACATTTTCAGCCTATTGCAGTCTTTTAGTTTTTTTTTAAATACAGAAATAATCTAAAATAGAATGTAGTACAAGAGGAGAAGTGGGTTGTTTTTGTGTAAAATGGATTTCTTAACGATACCTCAATCTTAATCGTTGACACATCCAACCAACTAACCCAAACAGCAGGAAACAAAAAGTTCAATAAAGTGGAACTGTCAACAGTGATGTGAGAGAGTTCGAGCATCATCATTGGAAGTGTGTGGTAGTGGACTGAACTTTGCACGAGGTTTACTGGCATAATCTGAAACTCAGAAACAGCTAAAGGGCTGGCATGAATGGTGCATTTACACTTCAATTCACAACGATACTGCAGTTATTGTATCAATGCAGCTTGAATCTGGTGTCAAGGCACAACCTGATGCTGGAACAAAGTGTAGGGCAATCCCCTGGAGAAGAGAGAATGCTTCACTTTGGAGTCAGGTCAGGCCTTCGCACTGAATCTACGCTCCACGTTTAGTGTTGGTGCGAATGAGTTTCACCTTTGCTAAACTTGTAGAGTGTGAATTCGCCATGTTGGGTTGGGTGTCGGGGGCTCTCGGCCTTAGGTCACCCTGCCAATGATTCGGCTTGACACTCCCAATTGGGTAAAACAAGCTTTATTGTAACATTAGCAGAATCAATAATACATGCAGTATTCAAGCAACAATTAACAGAATCAAGGTCAGTATCACCCAGTCCGAGTCTTTGGACGGCAGTGCAGTCTGGTAGGTCTTGTTCAAACCTGCTGTGTTTTGTTCTTCTCGCACTCTTTCATTTATATCCTTACATTTATCAAGTAACAAGATTAAGGGCCCCTAAGGACATCTGACAGTTAACAAGGTTATCTAACAGATCCCTACTTTGAGGGTGAAAAACTTAGTTTTGATCCCTCAACAGGATGACCAATCATCTTCTCCCCCCTTCATAAGGGCAGCTAACTGCAGATGATTAGCATGTCGGTTAAACCTTTTACACATCCACTTTAAACAGCAAATCGTAATACTCAATATAACAATAATAGCAACACCACCAAGACATGTGATGCGATTCTGACCCTGGGGTGAGCGGAGATATCACTTAAAACATCCCACCATTGAATTTTGGGGGTCAAGTTCTTTATATCTGCAGATAGTTCCTGATTCCTTTGCTGCAACAGGTATAGGTGTTTGACAAAAACATTAATGCTATAAAATCTTCCTGAATCAGAGGGATAACATACCCAAACTGGGCAACATAGTTGTGAAGTTCGGGTTCTATGGAGTAAAGGATGTGTCTTGTGAAGATTTGGTCTAACTAGTTGCCTGGTGACTTCTAATTTCACCAGGTTGATGGGCTGGCTGATGTCACAGCAATGACTGAACTTTGAGTGAAAGCACGGTCCCAGTGGGTTGGATGGCACACAGGCATCACCGTTAACCCCGCTCGTTCGACTATGTAAATGGCAGGCCCCCTTGCTGTGGGAGACATTTCACTGGCCACTGGTTCCTGAATTTAGTAGACATGTACCATAACCCTCGTCATAGTCCCAAAACCGAGGCCACATATTTCCTCAGTGCTCTTGCTGCCAGTGCTATTTCTTCTAATGGGAAATCGTTGTGGACCTTTCTCTCTCATTCTCCCAGGTTTAATTCTATCTGGGATGTGGTTATTACTAGACCAACCCAAACATGCACACGTGCCACCTCCACAAGAGTTGGGTCCTGACCAACACATAAACATTGAATACAAACTCCTGACCCTACCCCGCGGGATTTGGTAAGTTGTTACCCTGGTTGCATTCAGCGCACAGTTCATAAGCTTTCCGTCCCCACGATATAGTCTTTGTAGTGGCTGGTCCAGCTGTGTGTTGTTGCCTCTTTGAACTCCATCACTATCGACCATGATATTACATGATTGAGTTGTTGACTGTGGACTCACCCAGAGTTTTAGTTCTGTAAACCAAACATAGCGTCTATTACTATCTCAGTTATAAACATAATTCTTAACCCGCTGTTTTAAGTTGATTGATATGATACCATCTGCTAATTTTGACATTCTTCTCCCGGGTACTCTGAATCAGGTATACTGACGGGATAGCTTTATTGATTATGGGGAACAGTCCCTTCCATCGAGGCACAATGGGGTGTTCCTTTCTGTGATAATCTATTACCAATACTGTGTCGCCGACCTGCTACTCAAAAGGTCGTACCTTTTTTTTTTATTCGTTCATGGAATGTAGGCATCGCTGGCAAGGCCAGCATTTATTGCCCATCCCTAATTGCCCTTGAGAAGGTGGTGGTGAGCCTCCTTCTTGAACCACTGCAGTCCGTGTGGTGACGGTTCTCCCACAGTGCTGTTAGGAAGGGAGTTCTAGGATTTTGACCCAGCGACGATGAAGGAACAACGATATATTTCCAAGTCGGGATGGTGTGAGACTTGGAGGGGAACATGCAGGTGGTGTTATTCCCATGTGCCTGCTGCCCTTGTCCTTCTAGGTGGTAGAGGTCACGGGTTTGGGAGGTGCTGTCGTAGAAGCCTTGGTGAGTTGCTGCAGTGCATGCTGTGGATGGTACACACTGCAGCCACAGTGCGCCGGTGGTGAAGGGAGTGAATGTTTAGGGTGGTGGATGGGGTGCCAATCAAGTGGGCTGCTTTGTCCTGGATGGTGTCGAGCTTCTTGAGTGTTGTTGGAGCTGCACTCATCCAGGCAAGTGGAGAGTATTCCATCACACTCCTGACTTGTGCCTTGGAGATGGTGGAAAGGCTTTGGGGAGTCAGGAGGTGAGTCACTCGCCGCAGAATACCCAGCCTCTGACCTGCTCTTGTAGCCACAGTATTTTCGTCTAAACACCTCTTCATCTGCTTTTTGGATTTGCCCAATTGTTTAGCCATGTACATGTTTGTGGTTCTGATTGATTCTTCCATTTCTTTGTACCCAAATTTCATTAACTGCTCCCTGCAACGTTGGTGCAGCTGCTGGTGTTAACAAGTGACCAGGTGTCCTCACCAACCTTCCGGTCATAGCCCGATGTGGCGATATGCCTGTTGTAGAATGTGGAGGGGCTCCGACAGCCATTAAACACATAGGAAGCATACTTGCCCATTGTGCGAGGTCACCTGAACAAAAATTACTTGAGCATTGAATTTTGGCTCTGATATCCCCTCTCAACCACCCCTGAGGATTGTGGGTAATGGGATATTTCTGTTTGATTCCCATCATTGTTTGTAACTCAGCAGAAATTTTCCCTGTGAAATGTGACCCTCGATCACTGTCCACCTGTATCGGTACTGACCCCTGATCACCGTCGACCTGTATTGGTACTGACCCTGATCACCGTCCACCTGTATTGGTACTGATCCCTGATCACTGTCCACCTGTATTGGTACTGATCCCTGATCACTGTCCACCTGTATTGGTACTGACCCTGATCACCATCCACCTGTATTGGCACTGACCCCTGATCACTGTCCACCTGTATTGGTACTGACCCTGATCACCATCCACCTGTATTGGCACTGACCCCTGATCACTGTCCACCTGTATTGGCACTGACCCCTGATCACTGCCCACCTGTATTGGTACTGACTCTGATCACTGTCCACCTGTATTGGCACTGACCCTGATCACTGTCCACCTGTATTGGCACTGACCCTGATCACTGTCCACCTGTATTGGCACTGACCCTGATCACTGTCCACCTGTATTGGCACTGACCCTGATCACTGTCCACCTGTATTGGTACTGACTCTGATCACTGCCCACCTGTATTGGCACTGACCCTGATCACTGTCCACCTGTATCAGTACTGACCCCGATCACTGTCCACCTGAATTGGTACTGACCCCGATCACTGTCCACCTGTATTGGTACTGACCCCGATCACTGTCCACCTGTATTGGTTCTTCCCATCTGCAGGTCACCTTGCACAGATTGGATAGGCTGGTGTTGTTTTCTTTGGAACAGAGGAGGCTGAGGGGTGATTTAATTGAGGTGTATAAAATTATGAGGAGCCTAGATAGAGTGGACAGGTAGGACCTATTTCCCTTAGTAGAGAGGTCAATAACCAGGGGGAATAGATTTAAAGTAATTGGTAGAAGGATTAGAGGGGAGCTGAGGAAAAGATTTTTCACCCAGAGGGTGGTGGGGGTCTGGAACTCATTGCCTGAAAGGGTGGTAGAGGCAGAAACCCTCAACTCATTTTGAAAGTACTTGGATATGCACTTGAAGTGCCGTAACCTACAGGGCTACGACCAAGAGCTGGAAAGTGGGATTAGGCTGGATAGCTCATTTTCGACTGGCACAGTCACGATGGGCTGAATCGCCTCCTTCTGTACCGTAAATTTTTCTATCTTTCTATGTTTCTGTTAATCTATTGTTGAAACCAGAGCTCTACTTCCAAGCCATCAGTCGGAGGCTCTGAAGGTTTCTTTACCAAAACCGACTTTCATTTGTTTCAGGAGTCCTAGCTTTCTTGAACCTTACCAGGCCACTCGATACTGAAGCTTGTAAGATACGAGAACTTTAATCTATATAGACAAATAGAAAAGGGAGTAAGAAAAATGTAGGAAAGGTGGAGAGAAAGTGTGTCAGGGGATTGGCAAACTGTCAACTAACACCCTAAAAAGACTTGCATTTATATAGCGCCTTTCATGACCTCAGGTCATCCTAAAGCGCTTTACAGCCAATGAAGTACTTTTGAAGTGTAGTCACTGTTGTAAAGCAGTTTAAGAATTTGAATTCAGTTTCTAAAAATCTGGAAATTAAAAAGCTGGTATCAGTGAAAGTGAGCATCAAGCTGTCGGATTGTCGAAAAAACCCAATTGGTTCACTAATGTCCTTTAGGGATGGAAACTTGCCATCCTTACCCAGTCTGGCCGACCTGTGACTCCAGTCACACATCAACGTAGTTGATTCTTAACTGCCGAGCAAGCCATTCCGTTGTGTCAGGGCAACTAGAGATGGGCAATAAATGCCGGCCTTGCCAGCATGCCCACATCCCGAGAATGAATTAAAAAAGCGGGAACCCAGCAAAGGAAGGCAATAGATGGGATCTGAGGAACTGCGCGGGAGAGTGTAGGAGGGGCTGGTTACTGGGTATTTTTACTTCTAAGTTGTTAAGTTATTCCACAAGATAATAGGGTTCAAAGGTATTTATTGATTTACATAGGAAATAAACATACAATGATAACAATTATTAACAATAATTACACATATATGTAAAAAGACACTTAGGGTACAATTTCACTGGAGAATTCACAGCATTACACTTTTCAAGCTCAAAATTGAGGTTTGGCCAAACCGTGACCAATTCTGAAGTATCTGTTCCAACACTTTTTTATGATGTGGAGATGCCGGTGATGGACTGGGGTTGACAATTGTAAACAATTTTACAACACCAAGTTATAGTCCAGCAATTTTATTTTAAATTCACAAGCTGTCGGAGGCTTCCTCCTTCGTCAGGTGAACGTTCACCTGACGAAGGAGGAAGCCTCCGAAAGCTTGTGGAATTTAAAATAAATTTGTTGGACTATAACTTGGTGTTGTAAAATTGTTTACAACACTTTTTTAGATATTGTTTTCACTCTGTCTATTGAGGATCCACATGTTTCGAGGTATTACCTCATCCAATTAGCTGGACTTCAGATTTGTAACATGAATTACTCCCATTCACTTTATCATGGCTTTGCCTTGGCTAAGCTGTCAATCAAACTATTCAAGTGAAGACAGTTGCAGGGAGCTACAGGCGAGTTACCACTTGCCTTGTGCAGATGTGTCCTCAGAGGAGAAATCCCTAGAAGGACAGCTGAGAGATCCATGGGGCTAGGACAAAGAAAGCTTATATCTGATTGCTTATCAGCTAAGGCATCTCTGTCTGGTAACTTTTAACTCCCACTGAACATTGAAACTCACTTAACGGACAAAAGCTAAAAGTTAATATAAAGAATTGATTGCGCAGATATGAAATGAGATGCCTCGGGCAAAAAACAAAGAACAGAAAGTACATGTTCAACAAAGTGGGACTGTCAACACTTACTGTGAAATATTTATTCTGCTCCTGACTGGTGGCCCTCCTGAATTAGTGCCCAACACACCTACCTACATGGGTTGGCAGCTAATTCCTCATTGTCTCTTTCATCCTCCTGCTCTGCCTGGTTTTGGCATACTGCTCTTTGACCTGCAAGGCAAAATCATGGAGTATTCAGCAGAAAATTGTGATGTGTAAGGCCCTTGAAGGGGAGGGGTGCAGGGGGGCGGGGGGAGCTGGACTGTGCAGCACCCTCATCAATCAGAACAATGGTGAGTTCTTTCTGGTTTCAGAATGAGCCACTTTGTAACTGCAATCGGCTTCTTGCATTTGTGTTCCAGGTTCTCATGATCTCACTAAAGTGCAGTCACTGTTGTTCTGTAGGCAGGTTCAGCAGTCAGTGCATTGAAGTCGATGGCAAAGAATATCGGGCAGAATGTAAAACGGGCTGCCAATTCGCTATTGCCCGTTCTGTGCCTCCGCCCGAGATGGATTTTGCCTTCAGTGTACCCACATGCCTGTGTGTACAGTACCAGCCACTGGGCAGCTAGGGAGTAGAGTGTGAGCTGGTCAGCAATGATGCTGTAAAGTTTTCTTATTTGAAATGAAGCCTGACCTCTGTGCAGTGATTTAAAGAACCAGACAGTTTGGCACCCTGATATCCAGGGGTTTAGAAAAAGAAAGACTTGCATTTATATAGCGCCTTTCACACCCTCAGGATGTCCAATGAAGTACTTTTTTGAAGTGTAGTCACTGTTGTAATGTAGGAATCGCGGCAGCCAATTTGCACACAGCAAGGTCCCACAATCGGCAATGTGATAATGACCAGATAATCTGTTTTAGTGACATTGGTTGAGGGATAAATGTTGGGCAGGAAACTGGGGAGAACTCCCCTGCTCTTCTTCATATAGTGGCATGAGATCTTTCACGTCCACCTGAGAGGGCGGACGGGGCCTTGGTTAAATATCTCATCCAAAAGACAACACCTCCAAAAATCAGTGCTCGCTCAGTACTGCACTGGAGTGTCAGCCTAGATTTTGTGCTCAAGTGATAAGTACTCGAAAGGAAAAAATTTGCAGGGCTACGGGGATGTGGGACTAGCTGGATGGCTCTTGCATAGCGCCGGCACAGACTCGATGGGCCGAATGGCCTCCTTCCGTGCTGTAACCTTTCTATGATTCTACGATTCTAAGTCCCTGGAGCGGGACTTGAACCCACAATCATCTGACTCAAAGGTGAGAGTGCTACCACTGAGGCATGGCTGACACCTCACTGTGCAAAAGGTGAGCAACTTCCCACAGAGAGTGAAGGAAAAATGGGAGAGATTCTTCGGGGTGTGCAATCCCAGCGAGGTTTAAGAGATGCAAAAAATAAAATATACAAGACCTTGACCTGGCTCGGTGGTGGAACTCTTACCTTCGAACTCTGTCCTCAGCAGGAGCTCTTGCTGCTGTTTCAGCTCGTTTTTTGAGGGGAGCTCTTTATTCCACACCACAGGAGCACTCGTGCTGCCTCACACAAAAGACATGTCGACCTGCCGCGGTGGAGTCACAGCTTGGTCTCTCCCCCTACTCCTCCGACACTTTCTCCTTCAAGCATTGCACCTTATTCCCCTCTTCTCGCCTCTCATTAAAGTCTACCGGCTCCCCGAGCTGCATCACCAGTCTCTCACTCAGATATCCTCCCTCCTTTCCAACTTTAGCCTCTGCACTGAGCGGCTCCTCATTGTCAGTGATTTTGTTCTTCATCTCAGCTCCCCTTGCCCTCTTTCCTCATATTTCACTGGCCTTCTGTCCTCCTAAACGTCTCCCTCCATATAAACTGCCCTATCCATACTCACGGCCATCCCCTTGACCTTGCCAATTCCCATGGTCGCTCTACGCCAGTGGTCTCTATCATAGACAAGGCCACCTCCAATGACTTCCTTGTATCCATCACAATGCACATACCCTTCCCTCCTTCTAACCCCAAATAAACTGGCAAGAAGAGGAAGGGGAAGGGGAAAAGGGAATGGAGTTTTTACAATGTGTACAGGCCTCCTTTCTTACCCAGTATGTGAAAAGCCCAATAAGAGAGGAATCACTGCTGGATCTCGTTACTGAAAATGAACCAGAGCAGATAAGAGAAGTAAGCATAGGGGGAAAGAATCTAGGCAATAGCGATCATAATATAATAAGGTTTAAAATAATGATTGAGAAAGACATAAGTAAGACAAAGACCAAAGTAATAGATTGGAAAAAAAGCTAATTTTGAGGGAATGAGAATAGAACAAGGGAAGGTAAACTGGAAAAAAATGTTGACAGAAAGAGAGATAGAATAGGAGTAGGAAATATTTAGAACAGTGATCAATAGAGTTCAGAAGAACTATATTCCTCTAAAAAGCAAGAACGAACTAGCCAATCATGAAACACCATGGATGAATAAAGGGATAAGGGTAAAATTGAAACTAAAGCAAAAGGCATTCACTAAGTACACAGACAATAAAGGAGAGGATGACAAAAGAGAATACGAAGAGGTTAAGAAAGAAGTCAAAAAAAGCAATTAGGAAAGCAAAGCGGAACTACGAAATTATATTATCAAGGAATCTAAAAAGAAATAGTAAAGTATTTTACAGACACATGAATAACAAAAGAAAAATCAGGATAGGGGTAGAGTCACTGAGGGATGCACAAGACAAACTCACAGGTAATGACAGCGAAATGGCAGAAATATTAGTTACTTTGCCTCAGTATTTACCAGGGAGACCAACAAAGTGGGCAGGACATTAGAAGAAGAGATCAAAAAGATATAAAAATATTTATGATAGAAAGGGGGGAGATAATTGATAAGCTAATCAAACTTAGAAAGGATAAAACTCATGGTCCAGATGGATTGCAACCGCAAATATTAAAAGACGTTAGGGAGGAGATATCAGAGGCACTATTACATATATATATAAAAATTCATTAGAAACGGGAATAGTGCCAGAGAACTGGAGCACAGCTAATGTGATTCCTATATTTAAAAAAGGAGATAGAACAAATCCAGGAAGCTATAGACCAGTTAGCTTAGAATCGGTGGAAGGAAAGATAATGGAATCTTTACTCAAAGATGTAATAGGAAAACATCTAGAAACCAAAAATATAATAAAGAATAGTCAGCACGGATTTCAGAAGAGAAAGTCGTGCTTGTCCAACCTTATTGAATTCTTTGAAGAAGCAACAGAAAGAGTAGACAAGGGTAATGTAGTGGATGTAATATATTTGGATTTTCAAAAGGCAATCGATAAGGTACTACATTGTAGACTCATGACTAAGGTCAGAGCATGTGGAGTCAGGGGACAGGTAGCAGAATGGATAACAAGCTGGCTACAAAACAGAAAACAGAGAGTAGGGGTTAAGGGTAGCTACTCAGACTGGCAAAAGGTGGGAAGTGGTGTTCTGCAAAGATTGGTGCTCGGACAACTGTTGTTCACAATTTACATTAATGATTTGGATTTTGGAAATCGGAAGTACAATTTCAAAATTTGCGGACAACACCAAATTGGGGGGTGTAGTTAATACAAAGGAAAAATGCGTCAAAATGTAAGAGGTTATTAATAAGCTTGCCGAATGGGCGTGTAATTGACAAATGAATTTCAATATAGGTAAGTGTGAGCTGGTGCATTTTGGTAGGAAGAATAAGGAGGCCACATACTGCTTGGATAATAAGAGTCCAAATGAGATGGAGGAGCAAAGGGATCCAGGGATACAGATACACAAATCACTAAAAGTAACGATAGAGGTTAATAAGGCAATAAAAAGAGCAAATCAAGCACTCGGGTTCATTTCTAGAGGGATAGAATTAAAAAGCAGAGAAGTTATGTTAAACTTGTATAGAACCTTGGTTAGACCACACTTAGAGTACTATGAACAGTTCTGGTCTCCATTTGTAGAAAGGATATAAAGGCATTGGAGAGGGTGCAAAAAAGATTCACAAGGATGATACCAGAACTGAGAGGATATCCTTATCAGGAAAGGCTGAACAGGCTGGGGCTCTTTTCTCTAGAAAAGAGAAGGCTGTGGAGTGACCTGATAGAGGTCTTTAAGATAATGATAGCGTTTGATAGGGCAGACGTAGAGAAATGGTTTCCACTTGTGGGGGAGTCCAAAACTAGAGGTCATAAATATAAAACAGTCACTAATAAACCCAATAGGGAATTCAGGAGAAACTTCTTTATCCAAAGAGTGGTTAGAATGTGGAACATGCAACCACAAGGAGTAGTTGAGGCAAACAGCATAGATGCATTTAAGGGGAAACTAGTTAAGCACACGATGGAGAAAAGAATAGACAGATATCCTGATCGGGTTGGATGAAGTAGGGAGGGAGGAGGCTTGTGTGGAGCATAAATGCCAGCATGGACCAGTCGGGCTGGATGGCCTGTTACTATTTTTTTTATTCGTTCATGGGATGTGGGAGTCGCTGGTAAGGCCAGCAATTATTGCCCATCCCTAATTGCCCTTGAGAAGGTGGTGGTGAGCTGCCTTCTTGAACCGCTGCAGTCTGTGTGGCGAAAGTTCTCCCACAGTGCTGTAGCTTCGATGTAACTTGGTGTAACACCACTTCCTTCTGTGTCCATCCCTCGAAAAAACTCTCCCCCAAATTACTTCGAACTGTACTTTCCAAATCGCAGCTGCCTAGCTTTTGGTGGTCCCTCCATTTGGTACGGTACTTCTGCAGCCATCGATCTGCTTAATCACACTTTCACATCCACCTTTGAGGCCATTGTCCTCAGCAAAACCTTGACTCTCCCCCATCCCGTTTGATCCGCCTAGTATGGCCCCAATCTTCGATGTCTCAAGTCCAAGGAATGCAGATGTGAGGTATCTGGCACGCAACTTGTTTAGCCATCCATTTCTAGATTAAGCTGGATCATCCTGAAGAGCACGACCAACCATCGCCTTAAACTCTTTCCCCCTGCCCCTCCATCCTCATCTCCAAAATCAAGTGCCAGGAGCTCATGGACTTCTTTGTCACTATGATTGAGACCATCCAATCAGCTGCATCTGCCGCTTCTCTCCCTTCCCCTTGCACACCAGGCCAATCTCCCCCAGGCTCCCCCCACCCAAGCCCTGAACCTGTGTCTTTCTCCAGTTTCTCTCCTGTTTCCCCTCATGCTGTCTCTGAGCTCATCTCGTCCATGAGACCCACCTCCTGCTCCCTTGACCCCATTCCCATTGAAGTGTTGACCACCCAACTTCTCTTCCTGGCCCCATGCTAACTGACATTGCAAATGGTTCCCTCTCCTCAGGTACTGTCCGCCTCACTTTCAAAACTGCCGTCATCACCCCTCACCTCCTTAAAAAAACACCATGACCCCTTTGTCCTTATGAACTACTGTCCCATTTCCAACCTCCCTTTCCTCTCCAACATCCTTGAACATGTTGTCGCCTCCCAAATCTGTGTCCACCTGTCCCACAACTGCATAGAAACATAGAAAATAGGAGCAGGAGTAGGCCCTTCGAGCCTGCTCCGCCATTCAATATGATCATGGCTGATCCTCTATTTCAATATCATATTCCTGCTCTCTCCCCATACCCCTTGATGCCTTTTGTGTCTAGAAATCTCTCTAGCTCCTTCTTAAATATATTCAGTGACTTGGCCTCTACAGCTTTCCGTGGTAGAGAATTCCACAGGTTCACCACCCTCTGAGTGAAGAAATTTATCCTCATTTCAGTCCTAAATGTCCTAACCCGTATCCTGAGACTGTGATCCCTCGTTCTGGACTCCCCCAGCCAGGGGAAACATTCTCTCTGCATCCAGTTTGTCTAGCCCTGTCAGAATTTTATATGTTTCAATGAGATCCCCTCTCATTCTTCTCAACTCGAGTGAATACAGGCCGAGTCGACCCAATCTCTCCTCATACCACAGTCTTGCCATCCCAGGAATCAGTCTGGTGAACCTTCGTTGCACTCCCTCTATGGCAAGTATATCCTTTCTTAGTTAAGGAGATCGAAACTGCACACAATACTCCAGGTGTGGTCTCACCAAGGCCCTGTATAACTGCAGTAAGACATCCTTGCTCCTGTACTCAAATCCTCTTGCAATGAAGGTCAACATACCATTTGCCTTCCTAACTGCTTGCTGCACCTGCATGTTTGCTTTCAGTGACTGGTGTACAAGGACACCCAGGTCCCTTTGTACATCAACATTTCCCAATCTATCACCATTTAAATAATACTCTGCCTTTCTGTTTTTCCTTCTGAAGTGGATAACTTCACATTTATCCACATTATACTGCATCTGCCATGTATTTGCCCACTCACTCAACTTGTCTAAATCGCCTTGAAGTCTCTTTGCATCCTCCTCACAATTCCACCTAGTTTTGTGTCATCAGCAAACTTGGAAATATTACATTTGGTTCCCTCATCCAAATCACTGATGTATATTGTGAATAGCTGGGTCCCAAGCACTGATCCCTGCGGTACCCCACTAGTCACTGCCTGCTACCCCGAAAAAGAGCCATTTATTCCTACTCTCTGTTTCCTGTCTGTTAACCATGATTGAATCTCTCCAATCCAGTTGCCACCCCTGCTACTGCACTGAAACAGCCATAACCAAAGTCACAAATGGTATCTCTGTGATTGTTACCATGGTGCATTATTCATTCTTGGCCTCCTTGATCTCTGCAGACTTTGACACAATCGACCGCACCATCTTCCTCCAATGTCTTTCTTCTGTTGTCCAGCTCAGTGGGATTGGCCTCGTTTGGTTCCATTCCTACCTATCTGATCAAAGTCAGAGTACCTCCAACAATGACTTCTCTGCCCCCCTCCCCCACTGTTACCTCCAGAGTTCCCCAAAACTCTGTCCATGGCTCCCTCCTCATCCTCTGCCTCTTGCCAACATCATCCAAAGACATAGCGAGGGCTGAGGACACTCCGCCACTGCCTCTGTGTTGTCGGGTTGCTGGTTCAATATCCGCTCTTAGATAAGCCTAAATTTCCTCCAGTTAAACTTTGGGAAGACCAAAGTGATCATATTCAGCCCCTTCAACAAACTTTGTACTCTCGCCACTGATTCCATCCCATTCCCCAACCATTATCTCTGGCTGAACCAGACTATTCACAACCTCGGCATCCTATTTGACCCTGAGCTAAGCTTCCGACCCCATATCCTCTCCATCACAATGACCGCCTACTTCCACCTCCGTAACATCACCCACCTCCAGCCCTGCCTCAGCCGATCTGGTGCTAAGATTCTCATGTCTTTGTCGCCTCTGGCTCGACTATTCCAATGTTTTCCTGGCCAGCCTCCCATCCTCCATCTTCCATAAACTTCAGCTCATCCAAAACTTTGCTGCCTGTATCCCATCCTGCACCAAGTCCCGATCACCCACCACCCCGCTCTTGTTGACCTCCATTGTCTCTCAATCCCCCAATGCATCTCATTTAAAAATCTTATCCTTGTGTTTAAATCTCTTTGTGGCCTTACCCCTCCCTATCTCTGTAACCTCCTCCAGCTCTACTTCCTTCTGAGATCTCTCCCCCCACCAAAACTCCCCATTCCTCTGATTCTGCTCCCGCTCTCCTCCCCTTTATCCCTCCTAAAATCTCTTTCTTTCTCATGGCATTCATATTTGTCTGATTATGAATTGCCTTGAGAAGTTTTTCTACTTTAAAGGTGCTGTATAAATGTAAGTTGTTCTTCTTCTTATTAATTGTTTTTTTTAATGCATCTTTAAGAGGTCTTTTTTTTTAAAACTGTTCTGGAGCAGAGCAGACTGTGTTAAAGGGAGACAATTCATTTCCTATTAAGGTATATAGCGCCTTTAGGGCGTCCCAAGGTCATCAGACAAAATTTGACACCGAGCCATAGAAGGAGATATTAGGATAGATGACCAAAAGTTTGGTTAAAGAGGTAGGTTTTAAGGAGATCCGAAAGAAGAAGAGAGAGGTAGAGAGGCGGAGAAGTTTAGGGAGGGAGTTCCAGAGTTTAGGGCCTAGGCAGCTGAAGGCATGGCCGCCAATGATGGAGTGATTAAAATCGAGGATTTGCAAATCAAAGACATCTACATTTTTAGTACAGATAATTGCAGTTGATCCTCCCTCCTATTAGCAGGGCCCTGTCTAATCATCAGCCTGTGCCAAAAATAACCCAAGATTGGCTGTGTCGATTGACACCAGGACAGGGAACTCAATGAAGGATGAATTACTTTATTTCCCAAGCTTGAAGTCAGTCCTATCGAAGTCAGGTTGATTACAGTAACACACTTTATTCAAAAAAATAAAGTAAAATAAAATTTCTTCAACAGAAATAAGTAAACCAATGGGTCCAAAGAATTTTTGTAAAAATTCACTGAAAAGCATGTGTCCTTTGGACCTCCTCACTTCATTTCAAAGTGAAGATGAAGATTTATTTATTGCCACTCATTTTCTTTATCCGTTTTAACTCATGCCGTGTGACACATCCCTCTTGCACCTTGAAGACCATTTTTGCGAGGAGCCTTCTCCTGGGTGGCCCTTCTCCATGACGGCCACTCATCATGTGGGGAATTGTGGGTGAAAACTGGGATGACGGAACTGAATATCCCGATTTTATTTTCCATTGATGTCAATGTGTGGTTGACTCTTAATGTCGTCAGGGCAACTAGGGATAGGCAGTTGGACTGACAGTCTTTAACTGTCTTTCATCAGAAAAACCTCTGGGAAAACTGACGCATTACAAACTCCAAAAGAAAACCTATTTTAACACGGTTAAATCAAGATCCAAGATTAACCGATATCACTGATCTCATCTGCAGGGTCCATTTATCTAGGCTTTGGGTTCTGAATCTGAAGCAGGCCCTGCCATGCTGGGGTTTGAGGCAGGGTCTCGCTCAGAATCAGGACCCATATGACCACGCCACCTGGAGGCAGCAAGGGGAGAAGGCAAGACAGCAAGAGGGGCATTGTGCCTGGAAGAGCAGCCGCCAATGGTGGGTCAGAGGGCATGGCAGATGAGGAGGCGTCAGAAGGTTGAAGTATGCACTCGGGAAAACATGGCTGGATTTACCGTATTTGGGGGAGACTACAGATTTGAAATTGAGGACAGGGATCTTAAAGTCAGTTTGCAAGGGCACAGGGATCTTGGCAAGGACAGGGATGATGGAGCAGCAGATCGCTGTGTCGATTAGAAGGCAAACTTCTTGATGCAAATAAACAAATTTCATAGACGAAACATGAGATTGTGGATGAAACCAGAGTTACACTCAGTTACAGTCATAAGGGAACAACGGCAGATGTGGCTTCATACTAGTCCTACCCACAAAAAAATAGTTGGGTCCATCACAAGTATAGACAGCAGACCGACCTACTGTACCAAAACAAGTAGTGTAAGGCACCATAAAACGTCACAAGAGCAAATAATTCTCATAAATTATATAAGTCAATAAAAAAAATGTGGAAGACTTTGCATTTATATAGCACCTTTCACCTCCTCGGGACATCCCAAAGTGCTTCACAGCCAATTACTTACTTTTGAAGCATAATCATTGCTGTTTGATATGCAGATGAGGCAGCCAATTTGCGCACAGCAAGATCCCACAAACAGCAATGAGATAAATGGCCGGATAATCTGTTTTTGATGGTGAAAGGATAAATATTGGCCAGGACTGGGTTGGTGGGTGGAGGTATCCCGGTTGACATGATGGGCGCTAAATTAGGCCGTGTAGTGCCCATTGTTTCGGCGCTACACGGTCTCTCTAACATCCAAGATGGCGTCTTGGATACGCATGCACATTTCCAGCATGATGTGCGCCGGACGCCATCTTGGTATAGGAGTTAGCGCAGGCGCAGATAAGGAACGCTGGAATCATATAAAGTAGGGATAAAATGGATACAATCAGTGTGCAACGCTGATTTAAAATGATAGACAGCATTTCGGGACTTACCCCTCAACTCAACGCTTAGTCTTAACCCCGACCATCTGAACGTGTCTGAGAGTGCCTGGAGGACCCCCCACCGGCACTATTTAAAGGGGCCATGCAGGATTTACAGGTTAGTGGCTGGATTATTGCTTCTGGCTGCCAAGACATTTGTAACTGTTTTTGGAGGTCTCCTAGACTTGAATACTAGGACGTGGGGACATAATCTAACATTTAGAGCTAGGACGTGCAGGAGTGAAGTTAGGAAATGCTTCGACATGCAAAGAGTGGGAGATGTTTGGAACGCTCTTCTGCAGGCGGCAGTTGATGCTAACTCACTTGTAAATGTTAAATCTGAGATTGATAGATTTCTGTGAACCAAGGGTATTAAGGGATATGGGACTAAGTATATGGAGTTCGGTCACAGGCCCACCATGATCTCATTGAATGGCGGAACAGGCTCGAGGGTCTAAATGCCACTGCCACTTGCTGCCTCCTGATATGCGTCACCTTCTCCTGCAAGAAAGCGGGACGTGCGTCTGAGTGATTGCCTGTCTTGGTTAAACAGCTGCCAGTGTGGGTGGCCTGTGAGTTGTGGGTGGGCGGCTTGAAACAGTGGTAATGTGTAAGGGTGAGAGGAAGCATCTGGTTGGAAGAGTTGAGTGCTGATGGAAAGAGTGAGTTTGTTGGTATGTGGGTGATGGGGGTGTAGTGTGTGGTACAGTGGACACGGCAAGTGGTGCAGTTGACCTCACTCATCTTGACCACTTGTATCAAAGCATTGAACTTCTTCCTGCACAGCATCCATGTTCATGATGCTGTGCGCCTGGCATTGACTTCGTTCCCCGCTGCCTCCCACTGCCTTTTGGGTATATGTCTGGAGGGCCTCTTGCCCCCACCACAACTGCGGATATAGGATGTCCCTCCTTCTGTCAACTCTTGAACCAAGGTCTCTAGTGCATCAGCAGAGAACCTTGGTGCATGCACTCTCACAGGCCTGGTACCAACTCAGATCAGCAGATTGGTGAGGTCTGGCATCCAGAGTGGAGGATGGTGGGATTTAGTAGTGCGCAACCTTTATTCAATGTTTTAACATAATTCATCAGTGTGTAAACATAGGGATGGGACCTGCATCTGTATTTTATGTGCGCGATGTCTGATCTCCGTTCAGACTCCATGCCAACAGTCGACTGTTATTTTCAGCTACCTTTAAGAGAATTCTAAGAAACTCCCTTTAAGAGATTGGGCTCCATCTGCTGGTGGAAAGTGTGAATTGCATTGATTGCAGTGCAAGGTCTGGAGAGGAACGCTGATCGCAGGTCAGTCCTCGGGCCGGCCGGAATCTGCATCCTGCCTGCGGGGTAACAGCGCATCACGCTGCCCGCACCCAAAAACAGCCCTTATCCAATTTATTTTCCCCCCGATGTGTCAGTAAGACTGACTTTAGTAAGAAGAAACAACGCTGAAAGATGTAAAAACAGGAACCAAGGCCTGGAAACTGATGAGATTCTTCAGTGCTGGAATTAGAAAACAATTTAACTATTGCATGATGTTCAACAGCAAAGAGCCCATTCCACACGGGTTTTCAGGAGAACCACCTGCGAGATCAGGGCTAGACGGCATAGAAGAGGAACCTTCTTATTCTCCCTTGAACAAAGGACTTAATCAATCCTTTGTCTTGACTTGTACTCACTCAGAAAAGGTTGTATGCGAAATTACTAGTTTCGTTCTGGTAAAATCTGTATGTCGAATTAAATTCTTTGAAGTTAGAAAATACCTATAGTGCCTCGCCTGATCCTTGACCTATGTATTTTGAAGAGAGAGGAGAAATCCTACAGTGCGCAAAAAAAAGGCTTTCACCTCGCGTTAAAGAGAGTCCATTGTGGGCACAGAATGTGCTCCTGCCAACGAGCGGCCTCTGCTCAGGGATAACTACTCAGAGTCTCTGGCCCATGACAGACAGAGACAATGGCCTACGCTTTCTGCCTCCCTCCTGCCAAGTTTTGGTGGTTTGGAACAGGCGGACGCGAAAAGCAACTCGGGGAAGCGGTCCATTGCGTCTCTGCCTCCGCCATGTTTGCCGCCATTTGGGCAACTGTAATGCCGGTCGCAGTGCACTCCTGGTAGGCCTGAGCGTACAGTGTTCAGAAGTTGGAGGAGGAGACAACGTGAGGAGAAGCCTGTGCAGACGTTCTCAGAGTGCCCAGCGCGGGAAGAAGAAATATTTGAAGTCCAAGTTTCTTTTAATTATCGGGAAGCGCACTGCCCATCTCGTGGTCCCGCTGCATCGGGCTGTCGAGACCTACCACAGCAAGTATCTGCCCTCGCACTGGCACAACTCCCTGGCAGAGGCTAGGAATGGAAATGACCTGAGGCTGAAAACACAGCCAGGGTGAGCGGGGCATCACAGAGCCAGACCTAAGTGTGTCAGTCCGCCTCAGTTGTCAGCACTCTCACCTGAGTTAAAAGCCCACTCCAGAGCCTTGAACTCATAGTCTAGGCCGACACTGCAGTGCAGTGCTGACTGTCAAAAGTGCCAACATTCAGATGAGATGCTAAACCAAGTGCCTCTCCCTGTTGCAATAGTTTACCGAATGTTAAAGATCCCACGGTATTCAATGAAGAAGAGCAGGGAGTTCTCCCGATGTCCTGGGCCAACATTCCTCCCTCACCCAACACTAACAAAATCTGGTTGTTCACCCATTTGCTGTTCATGGGATTTTGATGTGTGTAAAATGGCTGAAGTTTTTAGTTACACATAACGAAAGTCACTGTACTTTAAAGTAATTCATGACGTACGAGCACTTTCAGATCTCCCAAGTCCTGATAAGGTGCTCTACAAGTGCAAGACTGATTTTCTTGCTTCAAGTGCAAGTGAACAAGTTTAATAACACACCTACTTGCCGATTGATAATGGAAATAAAACAAATTCTCCAGCCCTGGTTGTGTCTCTGAATGGTAATGAAGATAGTTCACCTTCTGCTAGTCCCCCCCTCCCCCGCCCACCAATGTATTCAGCACTCAGGCCTGAACTCCCAAGTGGTCCTGACATGTGCCGTTTGGCTGTCGTACCAGCATCTCACCACACACTCCACCACCGCCAGGTGCCTTTGAAAGCCAAAGATGCGACAATGCCTGATGTAGGGATTTACTGCCTTTGTCTTTGGTCCCACCACCTCCTCCACCAAACGCCTTGTTTGAGCGTCCAGCAGACCATCTAGGAAGCTTCTGATGGAAGGCTGGGACCCTGTGTAGCCAGGTCCAGGTCTAATATGCGGATCTCTCCATGAACTCTCGTCTGAGCTACAGCGGGAGTGCACTGGAAGGGCTGTCGATTTTCGATCCCTTAGTCTTCAATCCTGCTTAACAGTTTGTTCATGTTAACCTTGTGCCCTCTTGTTCTGAACTCACAGTCCAAATCAAATAACCTGTCCACACTTACATCATCTGTTCCTCTCTGCATTTTGAAGTCTTGGATCAGGTCCTCCTTCAATATTACCTTTCCTAATGAAAATGTTTTCACCTCAGCAAGCTTCTCCTCAGAAGTCAAAGCTGTAAATCCTGGGATTGTCCTTGTTGTTGTTCTTGACTCATTCCAACAGCAACAACAACTTGATTTTAACGTAGTAAAAACATAATCAGATTTTTAAAAATTGACACCGAGCCAAAGAAGGAGACACTAGGACAGGCAACCTAAACTTTGGTCAAAGAGGTAGATTTTACAGAGCGTCATAGTAGTAGAGAGAGATGAAGAGGCGAAGAGGTTTAGGGAGGGAATTCCAGAGCTTCAGGTCCAGACAGCTGAAGGCACGGCCGCCAATGGTGGAGCGATTAAAATCGGGGATGCACAAGAGGCAAGAATTGGAGGAACGGAGAGATCTCGGAGGGTTGTAGGGCTGCAGGAAATTACAGAGATAGGCAGGGGCGAGGCCATGGAGGGTCATCAGAGTCCCTTTGTAGACACACAGCACAAAGTCCCACACAATATTCATCACCAAAAGGATGAAGAGAGAGTGTAGGAGATTTTATTTTCTGTAGAGGGTTATTGGGGTAAGGAAATGCCCAACCAGAAACAATGGGAGAAACAGAATCCATAATAAATTCAAAACGATAATCCGACAAATATTTGAAAATCAATAAACAATTAAAAGGATACGGGGAAAGAGCAGGGAAATGGGACTCCTTGAGCACATATTTAAGCTGACACTTCAATGCAGCACTGAGGGAGGGCATTTATTTTATACGCTGTTTATGGGATTTTGCTCTGTGCAAATTGGCTGCTGCATTTGCTTTCATTACTACAATAACTACACTTCAAAAGTAATTAATCATCTGTGAAGCATTTTGGAACATCTAGAGGACATGAAAGGCTTGATGTAAATGGAAGTCTTTCTTTCACTCGCTCTGTTCCTCTGTTTATTGCGAATTTTACTATTTAGGTTTCATTTCCATGCTCTTTTTTTCTCAAAATGCACATCTTCACATTTATGTGGACTGAACTGCACTTGTTGCATATTCACCCGTTCGTCTAACGGGTAAATCCCCCTGTATTCTCCCGCAGTCTTTCCCATAGTTTGCTATTCCCCCTAATATGGTATCATCTGCACATTTTGACATTACTCCCTCTGCCCCTAGACAAGTCATGTATGGACATGGAAAGCAAGGGAGATCCAGCTCAGACCCCTGAGGCACACAACTTCCTGCTATTCTGGGAAACATCAATTTACACCTACTCACTGTTTTCTATCCTCCAGCTATTCTTCTATCTATGGCATCACCTTACCTTACATACCATGGAAAATAATACTCAAAACAAGTCTCTTATGTGGCACTTTATCAGATGCTGCTTCAAACTCTAAATATATCACTTACACTGCATTCCATGGTCTATATGCTCAATAATTAAATTAGTCAAACATGACCTGGACTTTACCAGTCAGTGTTGATTGTCCCTGATCACTCCATACATATTTAGGTGTTGACTAATGTTACCCTTATCATGGTATCTAGCAATTTCCATCCTACATTACAACAATGACTACACTTCATTGGCTGTAAAGCATTTTGGGACGTCCTGAGGTCATGAAAGGTGCTATATAAATGCAAGTCCTTCATTTACTACCGATATGAGGATAACTTGTAGAGTTATCTTGCTTCATTTGAGCATCCTCCAGTCCTTTTGGAAAATTATAGTTAGTAGCTCTGCTCTTTGATTGCTAAGCTCCCTTAGTCTTCTGGAGTTTAGACCATCAATGCCTGGAGACTAATTAACTTTAATCTTATTCAATCCCTATTCTGTTCTAACTCTACTCTATGGGGTTGCAACACACTTCTCAGCATTCCTCAAAGCAAAGAACCTGAAAAATAAGAATGGGCGTTAGGTACTAACAAGTTAACTACACTGAGGCAAGGGTTTGTTGGTATGTTGAATGGCAATAAGAGATCCAAAATAAAGACTACATCCTCCCAGAACCTTGCTCTTGTATGTTTGAAGGTGACACTTAACTGTCCATGATTGACTTGTTCTGAGTTTGTGACCATTTTCCAATTGCTAACATCCTATGTGGTCATTACTGTGTTATTACCGGCCTGGTGTTAATAGTAATGGATTAAGCAATGTTCTGTATTTTGTTGGCTTCAAGTAATTCCTTAAGTTCAACTTTAGTGGAGTTTATGACTTTGAAGCCAAGAATTACCCAACTCACCACAGACACAACTGGGTGGGAGGAATAGCACCCATTCGATTGGCTGATTACTGGCCTGGCCAATACTGCCAGGGTCACGCTCATTTTAATAAAGATGGAGAGCTCTTTGCTGATATTGAACTTGTTCTCTCCGAACTCGGCAGAGAGAGGCAGGAAATCAGATGTCAGCAGTCCTTAAATAGCAGTTGAAAAAGGGTGATGGAAAATATTTAAGGCATGTGATTGTATATGGAGGCTTCTAAAATGGCCGTAAACATTTTCTTGCAGATTTGAGGCTTTCCAAAGGCTTTTTTTGTCAAGAAAGTGCCTGGCGATACCTAATGGTTAGCACAATAAATGCAAAAAGCAGGAAATGGATGGCTAGGGATGGAGCAGGGCAGCAATTCAACCACTGTTTAATGGCTGTTGAAATGGAGTGCTGTTTACATGAGGTAGGTATGTGAAGGGTTGCCCAATTTGCAACTTCAGGACAATGTCCCCAGATGACTGCAGGGCAATAGAAGGGCTCCACGTTCACTGTTGCATACACTAGCTACAAGACCTGGGAACTGAAACAGAAGAAATGCCTTAAAAAAGTTGTCAACTTAAGCCTGCCCAACAGTTCCATTTATCAGGTTTATGGTCCAGGTGTGTATGCCACAAAGTATAGGTGGGAAGCTTGTTATGCAATTACTGGTGCCTCATACCAAGAAGACACACAACTCTACAGCTCTTTCACTGATAAATGTGCATACCAATAAGGCTCACATTGGCTGTCATTATGAGGATGTCACTGGATATTGTGCAGGTCCCAGTAGATTCGAAACAGGCTAATGCAGTGCCCATTTTCTAAAAGGGTGATAAAGTGGACACAGACAACTACAGACCCATTACTCTCATTTGAACAACAATGACAACTTGCATTTATAGAGAGCCTTTAACATAGTAAAACGTCCCAAGGCGCTTCACAGGAGTGTAATCAGACAAAAATTTACACTGAGCCAAAAAAGGAGACAATAGGACAGGTGACCAAAACCTTGGCCAATTTTTTTGGGCACACAAAACAGCAATGTGATAACGACCAGATAATCTGTTTTTTAGTGATGTTGGTTGAGGCATAAATACTGGCCAGGACAACAGGGAGGACTCCCCTGCTCTTCTTCGAATAGTGCTTTGGGACCTTTTATGTCCATCTGAGAGGGCAGACAGGGCCCTGGTTTTTACATCTCATCCGAAAGACGGCGCCTCTGACAGTGCAGCACACTCTCAGTACTGCACTGGGAGCGTCAGCCTGGATTGTGCGCTCAAGTTTCTGGAGTGAGACTTGAACCCACAACCTCTGACTCAGAGGCGAGAATGCTACCCCCAAGTCATGGCTGACACTTGTTAGGGGGTGTCCCAGGGTGTGCAGAGGTACCGAATGGATGCCCTAGGTATTGGTATTCGGACTGTTACTGTTTCCAGTTTACATTCATGAATTGGATTCAGAAACTGAATGCAAATTTATTACATTTACAGATGCCACCAAATTAGGAGGAGCGATTGATTCTGAGCTGGCATGTTGGGAAGTATAAAAAGAGTTATGCCAAATATGTACATCAACAGAACTACGTCAGTAAGGTCAAGAAGGTTGGCCGGGCAGGACCTTCCCCTTCTGAGAATTGGCCCTGGGAAGTCTAGCACCAGCGAGACTATCCATTCACTAGATTGGACTCAGGTCCCTTGTCTCAGTAGCTCTGGACCTCCTCACTCACCAGATCTCTCATCACACTCATCAGTTGCCATTCAGCCTTAATCGCCTTTGAAAGCCTCACATATGAAACTATATCAAGTGCCTTCTGAAAGTCCAAATAATTTATATTCATCACATTGCTTTCCCCGATTTAGCTGGCCATTCAAAGAATTCAAATAGGTAGTGAGGCATGACCTATTGATTTGAAATCCATGTTGACTGATGTTCATGGTCTCTGAACTCTTTAGATGAATGTTCACACCAGTCTGTTAAATCGTGCTCAGAATTTTCTCCACTACTGACAGAGTCCATAAAACTTAGTTTCATATCTACTACTGCCTTGAATATCAGATTAGTTTTAGGAACATAGGAATATTAAGAACAGGAGTAGGCCATTCAGCACCTCGAGCCTGCTCTGCCATTCAATTAGATCATGGCTGATCTGCTCCTTAATTCCATTTACCCGCCTTTGCTCCATATCCCTTGATACTCTTACCCAGCTCTAATTGATCCCAACATTCACAGCCTTTTGAGGGAGAGAATTCCAGATTTCTACTACCCTTTGTGTGAAAATGTGCTTCCTGATTTCACTCCTGAATGGCCTGGCTCTAATTCGAAGGTTATGTCCCCTTGTTCTTGATTCCCCATCAGAAGAAATAGTTTCTCTGTATCTATCCTATCGAATCCTTTTATCATTTTAAACACCTTGATTATATCACCTCTAAATCTTCTAAACTCAAGGGAATACAAACCAAGTTTATGCAACCTGTCCTCATAATTTAACCCCCTAAGCCCTGTTATTGTCCTGATTTTAATGCCCTCTAGGCCCTAGGGAACCCACTATATTTATGGAACTCTTAAAAATATAAGCCATGGCATTGCCGAGCTCCTTGAGGATGGATTAACATGTTGGTAGAGATCCATCACCAAAACTATCTACATCTTGTTTGAAGTTCAGAGGAATTGAACTTAATACATTAAATCATGATATAGACAGCAGAGTAGATTTTCAAACTTGCTGTTCAGGCGTGAAACTGACATTGTGGATCGGACGGCCAATTTTCAATTTCATGGATTTCAATGGAAAAGAAAATTTGACGGTTTCTATAAAGGGCGGGCTATCTGCTCTGCCAATTGTCTGCCTCTGCGGCATGTTGAAAATCTACTCCACCATTTCACTCTGCTCTTCAACATTCTTCATCTTTCTGACTGGTAAAGAACTTCATCTGGGACAGCGGTCTTTCAACCTTGTCGAATCTTTCCGACCCCATATCCTCTCCATCACCAAGACCACCAGCTTCCATCTCCGTAACATCGCCTGACTCTAGCCCTGCCTCATCCCATCTGCTGCTGAAAACCTCATCTGTGCCTTTGTTGCCTCTAGACTCGACTATTCCATTGCTCTTCTGGCCGGCCTCCCAACTTCCACACTCCATAAACTTAAGCTCATCCAAAACTCCGCTGTCCATATCCTATCTCGCACCAAGTCCTGTTCACCCATCACCCCTGTGCTCATTGACCGACATTGGCTCCCGGCCCGGCAACTCACCGATTTTAAAATTCTCATCTTTGTTTTCAAATCCCTCCATAGCCTCGCCCCTCCATATCTCTGTAACCTCTTCCAGCCATTAAATCCTCCGAGATCTCTGCGCTCCTCCAATTCTGGCCTCTTGCGCATCCCCGATTTTAATCGCTCCACCATTGGTATCCATGCCTTCAGCTGCCTAGGCCTTAAGCTCTGGAATTCCTTCCCTTGCTACCTCTCTTTCCTCCTTTAAACTGCTCCTTAAAACCTAATTCTTTGACCAAGCTTTTGATTACCTGTCCTAATAGAACCATAGAAAAGATACAGTACAGAAGGGGGCCATTCGGCCCATCGTGTCCGTGCCGGCTCGAAGAACAACCAGGTGCCCATTCTAATCCCACCTTCCAGCACCCGATCCGTAGCCCTGCAGCTTACAGCACTTTAGGTGCCGGTCCAGGTACTTTTTTAAAGAGTTGAGGGTCCCTGCCTCTACCACCAATTCGGGCAGCGAATTCCATACACCCACCGCCCTCTGGGTAAAAAAGTTTTTCCTCATGTCCCCTCTAATCCTTCCGCCAATCAGCTTAAATCTATGTCCTCTAGTTCTTGAACTCTCCGCTAGGGGAAACAGGTACTTCCTGTCTACTCTATCTGGGCCCCTCATAATTTTGTACACCTCAATCAAGTCACCCCTCAGCCTCCTCTGCTCCAAGGAAAACAACCCCAGCCTATCCAATCTCTCCTCGTACCTTCAATTTTCAAGCCCTTGCAACATTCTTGTAAATCTTCTCTGCACTCTTTCCAGAAGCAATGACATCCTTCCTGTATTGTGTTGACCAGAACTGTGCACAATACTCCAGCTGTGACCTTACCAGTGTTTTATACAGTTCCATCATTACATCCCTGCTTTTGTATTCTATACCTCGGCTAATAATGGAGAGCATTCCGTATGCCTTCTTCACAACTTTATCTACCTGTACTGCCACTTTCAGGGACCTGTGCACATGCTCTCCAAGGTCTCTCACTTCCTTTACCCCTCTCAATATATTCCCGTTTACTGCGTATTCCCTTTTACTGTTTGCCCTCCCTAAGTGCATTACCTCGCACTTCTCTGGGTTGAGCTCCATTTGCCACTTTTCCGCCCACTCCACCAACCGATTCATATCTTCTTGGAGTCTACAACTATCCTCCTCACTATCAACTACACGGCCAATTTTTGTGTCGTCTGCAAATTTGCCAATCATGCCTCCTACATTTAAGTCCAAATCATTAATATATACCACAAACAGCAAGGGACCCAACACTGAGCCCTGTGGCACACCACTGGAAATGGATTTCCATTTGCAAAGACATCCATCGACTTTTACCCTTTGTTTCCTGTTACTGAGCCAATTTTGGATCCAATTCACCACATTTCCCTGCATCCCATGGGCTTTTACCTTTTTGACCAGTCTGCTATGTGGGACCTTGTCAAATGCCTTACTAAAATCCATGTAGACAACATCCACTGCACTACCCTCATCAATCCTCTTTGTCACTCCCTCAAAGATTTTTTTTTTTATTCGTTCATGGGATGTGGGTGTCGCTGGCAAGGCCAGCATTTATTGCCCATCCCTAATTGCCCTTGAGAAGGTGGTGATGAGCCGCCTTCTTGAACCGCTGCAGTCTGTGTGGTGAAGGTTCTCCCACAGTGCTGTTAGGAAGGGAGTTCCAGGATTTTGACCCAGCGACGATGAAGGAACAGCGATATATTTCCAAGTCAGGATGGTGTGTGACTTGGTGGGGAACGTGTAGGTGGTGTTGTTCCCATTGCTGCCCTGCCTGCTGCCCTTGTCCTTCTAGATGGTAGAGGTCGCGGGTTTGGGAGGTGTTGTCGAAGAAGCCATGGCGAGTTGCTGCAGTGCATTCTGTAGATGGTACACACTGCAGCCACATTGCACCGGTGGTGATGGGAGTGAATGTTTAGGGCGGAGGATGGGGTGCCAATCAAGCTTCTTGAGTGTTGTTGGAGCTGCACTCATCCAGGCAAGTGGAGAGTATTCCATCACACTCCTGACTCGTGCCTTGTAGATGGTGGAAAGGCTTTGGGGAGTCAGGAGGTGAGTCACTCACCGTAGAATACCCAGCCTCTGACCTGCTCTTGTAGCCACAGTATTTATGTGGCTGGTCCAGTTAAGTTTCTGGTTAATGCTGACGCCCAGGATATTGCCTCCAACAACCACTACCATCTTCCTTTGTGCTAGGTATGACTCCAGCCACTGGAGAGTTTTCCCCCTGATTCCCATTGACTTCAATTTTACTAGGGCTCCTTGGTGCCACACTCGGTCAAATGCTGCCTTGATGTCAAGGGCAGTCACTCTCACCTCACCTCTGGACATCAGCTCTTTTGTCCATGTTTGGACTAAGGCTGTAATGAGGTCTGGAGCTGAGTGGTCCTGGTGGAACCCAAACTGTGCATCGGTGAGCAGGTTATTGGTGACTAAGTGCTGATTCATAGCACTGTCGACGACACCTTCCATCACTTTGCTGATGATTGACAGTAGATGGGGCGGTAATTGGCTGGATTGGATGTGTCCTGCTTTTTGTGGACAGGACATACCTGGGCAATTTTCCACATTGTCGGGTAGATGCCATTGATTTCCTCAAAGAATTTCTCAAAGAATTTAATTAGATTTGTAAGGCATGACCTTCCCTGAACAAATCCATGCTGACTATCCCTGATTAAACCATGCCTTTCCAAGTGACAGTTTATCCTATCTCTCAGTATTGATTCTAATAGTTTGCCCACCACCGAGGTAAGACTGACCGGCCTATAATTGTTGGGACTTTCCTTTGTACCCTTTTTAAACAATGGTACGTTTGCAGTCTTCCAGTCCTCCGGTACCTCCCCTGTATCTAGTGAGGATTGGAAAATGATCCTCAGAGCATCCGTTATTTCCTCCCTGGCTTCCTTCAATGGCCTAGGAAACAATCCATCTGGCCCTGGTGACTTATCAATTTTCAAGGATTCCAGTCCCTCTAGTACTTCCTCTCTCGTTATGTTTACCTTATCCAATATTTCACACCTCTCCTCTTTAACTACTATGTCCGGATCATCCCTTTCCTTTGTGAATACGGAGACAAAATATTCATTTAAAACCCTACCCACATCCTCTGCTTCTACACACAAGTTACCCTTATCATCCCTGATAGGTCCCACCTTTTCCTTTGGTATCCTCTTGTTCTTAATGTACTGATAAAACATCTTTGGGTTTTCTTTAATCTTACTAACTAATATTTTTTCATGCCCTTTCTTTGCTTTCCTTATTTCCTTTTTTACATCATCCCTGTACTTTCTATACTCCTCTAGGCTTTCTGCAGTATTTAGTTTTCTGTAACAGTCATAAGCTTTCTTTTTCTGCTTTATCTTGCCCCGCATACTTCTAAACAACCAGGGGGCTCTAAATTTGGCAGTGCCACCCTTTTTCTTTGAGGGTACGTATCTGCGTTGTACCCATAGAATTTCACTTTTTTGTGCCTCCCACTGGCTTGCCACTGATTTTTCCTCAAGTAGTTGTGTCCAGTCCACTTCTGCCAAATCACCTCTTAGTTCTGTAAAATTTGCCTTCCCTCAATTTAAAACATTTACTCCTGATTTAACTCTGTCCTTTTCCATAATAATGCTAAAACTAACTGAATTGTGGTCACTATCCCCAATATGGTCACCCACTGTCACTTCACCCACTTGCCCATCTTTATTTCCCAGGACTAAATCTAGAATTGCATCCCCTCTTGTTGGGCTTGTCACATACTGGTTAAAAAAGTTCTCCTGGACGCTGATCAAGAATTTTGCGTCCTCTGTGCCCCTCGCAATGTTTGAATCCCAGTTGATGTTAGGGTAGTTGAAGTCCCCTACTATTATTGCCCTCTTATTTTTGAACTCAGAAATTTGCCTACATATTTGTTCTTCTATCTCACTTTTGCTATTCGGGGGTCTATAGTACACTCCTAGTAGTGTGACTGCCCCTTTTTTATTTCTTAGCTCAACCTATATGGCCTCAATTGATGATCCATTTAGCATATCATCCCTTCTCACAACTGTAATTGATTCTTTAACCAATAATGCTACCCCTCCTCCTTAATATCTCCTTATGTGGCTCAGTATCAAATTTTGTTTGATAACAGTCCTGTGAAGCGCCTTGGGATGTTTTACTACATTAAAGGCGCTATATCAACTGTATCAGTGCAACTTCTTGTTGTTGTTGTTGTCACTTGGTATTGGCAAAGCCCAGATCGAAGCCGCAGTTGGTTCTTTCCCCGCAGAAGTGATTTCAGGGGTAGGCTCAGTGAGATACTTGGCAACCTGTGTAGGTGTCACAGCAGAGGCATTGGAATAAAGACAAATAAACTTGTAAAGGCTCATTTTTCACACAGCCTCATCCACCAGACTCACAGGTCGACAATTCAGACGCGAGTGATACACAATTGTTCTGATTGTTAACTTATATGATTGTGGACTGCAGACGTCCACATTTCCAATACATGCTACCTCTGATCGAGAGTCTCCACTGACCGCACAAAGGTGGGGTATTACCCCTCTAGTTTTCAAAGTTTGAAGATAATTGATCTTTTCTGTCTAGCTCGACCTGTGCTGAAACTTGGTCCACATGCGAGGCTTTCAAGATAAAAGGCTAAAGGGGAGATTTATGTGGTCTGCATCCAGATTGCACTGGATCACCTGGTCACAGTGAGTGCCAGAAATCAGGTAGGACAGAGCACACACCTGCAAAGGAACCTATGTCGACCTTTACACACCAGGGCCATATCTCAGGAATTCAAGAAGGGGGTCAACAGATGACAAGCGATTTTCAGAAAAGAGAATATCGCACAGGACCCACTGGCTGCCATGTCCGAATTCCCAATATATATTTCGAACACATGAAGCTCCACTTTAGGAGCACAAGTTGATAAAATTTACCCTCCTGCTCCTCTTTACTTCACTAGGGCTATGGTGATTTTTTTTCCAGTTGCAAGAAAGCTGTGAAGAGGCATCGCACTGTAAGCAACTTGTCAACTGCTTCAGTAACTGAATCCCATTGACTTTAATCACAGTTGGAAAGACCCGTGAAGATATCCTCAATCAATGGCAAACTGAAGTGATGCCAATTGAGTGTTGGCGTTCTCGCCTCTGAGTCAGAAAGTCGTGGGTTTGAGCCCTGCTCCAGGGACTTGAGCAGATAATCCAGGCTGACACTTCTGTGCAGTACTGAGGGAGTGCTGCACTGTCGGAGGTGCCGTCTTTCAGATGAGATGTTAAACCGAGGCCCCGTCTGCCCTCTTAGGTGGATGAAAAAAACCCCGGCACTATTTCGAAGAAGAGCCGGGGAGTTCTCCCTGGTGTCCTGGCCAATATTTATCCCTCGACCAATGTCACTAAAAAATAGATAATCTGGTCATTTTCACTTTGCTCTTTTTGCATAAATTGGCTGCCGCGTTTCTTACATTACAACAGTGACTACCCTTCAAAAGTACGTCATTGGCTGTAAAGTGTTTTGGGACGCCCTGAGGTCATGAAAGGCGCTGTACAAATGCAAATTCTTTCTTTTACCAACAGGTGCTGGCAAGGGACCTTCGATGTTGGCCTGCCTTTTCCTTCACCTCAGGCTGCTGGATCCTGTTCCGCTTTGCCTGTGGTATCCATTTTCGCTTTGCCTGTTGTATCCTGTTCCGCTTTGCCTGTTGGATCCTGTTCCACTTTGCCTGTTGTATCCTGTTCCGTTTTGCCTGTTGGATCCTGTTCCGCTTTGCCTGTTGGCTCCTGTTCCGCTTTGCCTGTTGGATCCTGTTCCACTTTGCCTGTTGGATCCTGTTCCGCTTTGCCTGTTGGATCCTGTTCCGCTTTGCCTGTTGTATCCTGTTCCATTTTGCCTGTTGGATCATGTTCCGTTTTGCCTGTTGGATCTTGTTCCGCTTTGCCTGTTGGATCCTGTTCCCTTTGCCTGTTGTATCCTGTTCCGCTTTGCCTGTTGGATCCTGTTCCCTTTGCCTGTTGGATCCTGTTCCGCTTTGCCTGTTGGATCCTGTTCCGCTTTGCCTGTTGGATCCTGTTCCCTTTGCCTGTTGGATCCTGTTCCGCTTTGCCTGTTGGATCCTGTTCCCTTTGCCTGTAGGATCCTGTTCTGCTTTGCCTGTTGGATCCTGTTCCGCTTTGCCTGTTGGATCCTGTTCTGCTTTGCCTGTTGGATCCTGTTCCACTTTGCCTGTTGGATCCTGTTCCCTTTGCCTGTTGGATCCTGTTCCGCTTTGCCTGTTGGATCCTGTTCCGCTTTGCCTGTTGGATCCTGTTCCGCCTAGCCTGTTGGATCCTGTTCCGCTTTGCCTGTTGGATCCTGTTCCGCTTTGCCTGTTGTATCCTGTTCCCTTTGCCTGTTGGATCCTGTTCTGCTTTGCCTGTTGGATCCTGCTCTGCTTTGCCTGTTGGATCCTGTTCAGCTTTGCCTGTTGGATCCTGTTCCGCTTTGCCTGTTGGATCCTGTTCCGCTTTGCCTGTTGGATCCTGTTCCGCTTTGCCTGTTGGATCCTGTTCCGCTTTGCCTGTTGGATCCTGTTCCGCTTTGCCTGTTGGATCCTGCTCTGCTTTGCCTGTTGGATCCTGCTCTGCTTTGCCTGTTGGATCCTGTTCAGCTTTGCCTGTTGGATCCTGTTCCGCTTTGCCTGTTGGATCCTGTTCCGCTTTGCCTGTTGGATCCTGTTCCCTTTGCCTGTTGGATCCTGTTCCGCTTTGCCTGTTGGATCCTGTTCCGCTTTGCCTGTTGTATCCTGTTCCCTTTGCCTGTTGGATCTTGTTCCGCTTTGCCTGTTGGATCCTGTTCTGCTTTGCCTGTTGGATCCTGTTCTGCTTTGCCTGTTGGATCCTGTTCCGCTTTGCCTGTTGTATCCTGTTCCCTTTGCCTTTTGGATCCTGTTCTGCTTTGCCTGTTGGATCCTGTTCCGCCTAGCCTGTTGGATCCTGTTCCGCTTTGCCTGTTGTATCCTGTTCCGCTTTGCCTGTTAGATCATGTTCCGCTTTGCCTGTTGGATCCTGTTCCCTTTGCCTGTTGGATCCTGTTCTGCTTTGCCTGTTGGATCCTGTTCCGCTTTGCCTGTTAGATCATGTTCCGCTTTGCCTGTTGGATCCTGTTCCCTTGGCCTGTTGGATCCTGTTCCGCTTTGCCTGTTGGATCCTGTTCCCTTTGCCTGTTGGATCCTGTTCTGCTTTGCCTGTTGGATCCTGTTCTGCTTTGCCTGTTGGATCCTGTTCTGCTTTGCCTGTTGGATCCTGTTACGCTTTGCCTGTTGGATCCTGTTCTGCTTTGCCTGTTGGATTCTGTGCTGCTTTGCCTGTTGGATCCTGTTCTGCTTTGCCTGTTGGATCCTGTTCCGCTTTGCCTGTTGGATCCTGTTCTGCTTTGCCTGTTGGATCCTGTTACGCTTTGCCTGTTGGATCCTGTTCTGCTTTGCCTGTTGGATTCTGTGCTGCTTTGCCTGTTGGATCCTGTTCTGCTTTGCCTGTTGGATCCTGTTCTGCTTTGCCTGTTGGATCCTGTTCCGCTTTGCCTGTTAGATCATGTTCCGCTTTGCCTGTTGGATCCTGTTCCCTTTGCCTGTTGGATCCTGTTCTGCTTTGCCTGTTGGATCCTGTTCCGCTTTGCCTGTTAGATCATGTTCCGCTTTGCCTGTTGGATCCTGTTCCCTTGGCCTGTTGGATCCTGTTCCGCTTTGCCTGTTGGATCCTGTTCCCTTTGCCTGTTGGATCCTGTTCTGCTTTGCCTGTTGGATCCTGTTCTGCTTTGCCTGTTGGATCCTGTTCTGCTTTGCCTGTTGGATCCTGTTACGCTTTGCCTGTTGGATCCTGTTCTGCTTTGCCTGTTGGATTCTGTGCTGCTTTGCCTGTTGGATCCTGTTCTGCTTTGCCTGTTGGATCCTGTTCCGCTTTGCCTGTTGGATCCTGTTCTGCTTTGCCTGTTGGATCCTGTTACGCTTTGCCTGTTGGATCCTGTTCTGCTTTGCCTGTTGGATCCTGTTCTGCTTTGCCTGTTGGATCCTGTTCTGCTTTGCCTGTTGGATCCTGTTCTGCTTTGCCTGTTGGATCCTGTTACGCTTTGCCTGTTGGATCCTGTTCTGCTTTGCCTGTTGGATCCTGTTACGCTTTGCCTGTTGGATCCTGTTCCGCTTTACCTGCTCCTCTGCTTCCCATTTCTGCTCATTGGCCACTCCAACTGCTCACATGCTTTGTCTCTTGTATCTTTAATTTCTTTTATCATGCTTCTTCCCATCATCTCACGTTACTATCACCACAGCCATTTAACCATCTCCTATTTTTCTTGTAAGCATGGTGGAGGTCATTCTATCCACACTGCCTTCTCTGCCGTTGCTCTGTTCCTATTTAAACGCTTTTCATTTTAAATTTTTTCCACATCACACCTGAAATGTAAGCTCATGAAATGGAGATCTTGTCTCCGCAGATGCCGCCCAACCTGCTGAGAGTTTACAGCATTTTCTATCTTTGTTTCAGATTTCAAGCATTTGCAGTTTTCTGCTTTTTATTTATGTTGTGAAAAATATATATATTTTAGGACCTACTCATAGGCCCTAAAATCAGTCGATCGAGAAGTGTTCTGAAAGCAGTCATCATTACTCCACTCAGTGTACACTATAAATGCTTGTTTAATCACTATCATTTATTCAGAAGCTGTGAATATAACATCCCCAGACAGTGACAAATAAACAAATGTCAAGCTAACAGGTCTTTCCAGAATCAATCTTCTGACTTAGCAATGGTGTGGACTAACATCAATCTTCTCGTGCTACAGTGCTCTGTTCTTACTGAGCTCCAAAACATTTTGACTGCGCCCTTTCTATTTTCTACCCAGTCTTTCCTTTTGTTCACTAGGCTGCTCTTTACCACGTGTACAGTATGTTCTCCTTCATTGCTCTTCAGTGTTCAAATGTTACACCAGCTTCTTTTAACTTCCATGGACTAACCTAATGCAGGGTCATTTAGCATGTAACTCCATTAATAGGCCTGGCACTCTCCACAAACTCATCAGGTTACACAGAAAAAACCGTCACCTCCATCTCCCCATTCATAGGGGCTTCTAAGTCAGTTTTTCTTTTTAAAAAATAGCCTGTATAAATTGACAGGGTGGCACAACGAGATAGACACTAGCCTGTCAGTTCTACGATCCAGGCTCTTTATTTAATATTCATTCCCAGGATATGGGCGTCGCTAGTAAGGCCTGAATTTATTGCTTATCCCTAGTTGCCTTCCAGAAGGTGGTGGTGGCCCTTCTTCTTGAACCCCCTGCAGTCCGTGTACTCCCACGGCGCTGTTAGGGTGGGAGTTCAAGGATTTTTACCCAGCGACGGTGAAGGAGCGGTGATATATGTCCAAGTCAGGATGGTGTTTGACCCGGAGGTGATGGTGTTCCCATGGGCCTTCAAACCTGAATGGAAGTCTCCTTCGTCTACTGGCTGCACAGGTCTGTTTGGGACAGGGTTGCCAACTCTGGTTGGAAGTATTCCTGGAGGTTTCATCACATGGCCTCCCGCCTCCCACTGCCCCACCCAGTCAAACGTCTTTTTTTTCCCATCTCCAATATTTTTATAACTAATAAACAAAAGCATTCAAAGAGAATGAAAAAACACACCATTTATTTTATGTCAATATGATGTTTCTCTCGGATTTGCTGGCAGCAGTAGCCAGGAGATTAATCTTTAATTCCTGGAGACTCCAGGGCAATCCAGGAGGATTGGCAACCCTAGTTTGGGGCAGTCTCAATCGGGTTCCGAGAGGGCAGGGGCCCACTGCACAAAACTGGGGCTAATTAGCATTCTTATTCAGAGAGGCCAGAGGATAGAGGATATGGGAACTGGAAGAATAAGTCACACTGGTGAATAGGCTACTCTGCATCGCACCAGCTCTCAGCCTGGGGGAATGATAGTAACGGAAAGTGTTTTATCAGCAGCATCACCACCCCTGACATGATTAACGTGAGGGAGGGGGTGTAAATAACAAGGCTCAGGAAACCTTGTGCAATGTAGCTGTAAATAGACCAATGGAATGTAAAGCTTTTCCTTGGTTTGTTTTCTGATTTCCCAGTCTGGGTCACGGAGAGCAGCTTACATTGTTTTATGGCAGGGCTTATGAAATTACAATCATCTCTCAGCCAAGAAAGACATTAGTGCTCCCAAGTCATCCAATTACTGCTCATGATTTTTATCTCCTTCACCTTTACATGCCTGGATGAAGAAGAACACTGTATGATTACACTGCAAGTAACCTATTCATTGCTGAGTAACTAGCAACTCTATGCATAGACAATAAATAAAGATCAGGGACAAGAAAAGGTCACCATTCATCGAAGCACATCCCTCGAGAACCCTAACTCTCCCAATGAAACCCACCCCTCTAGAACCCTAACTCTCCCATCAAAGCCCTTCCCTCTAGCCCCTTAACTTCCCCAGCAAAGCCCTTTCCTCCAGTCCCCTAACTCTCCCAACAAAGCCCATCCCACTAGAGCCCTAACTCTCCCATCGAAGTGAATCCCGCTAGTCCCCTAACTCTCCCAATGAAGCCCATCCCTCTGGTTCCCTAACTCTCCTTCGAAGTAAATCCCTCTAGAGCCCTAACTCTCCCATCGAAGCCCATCCCTCTAGTTCCCTAACTCTCCCATTGAAGTGAATCCCTCTAGTCCCCTAACTCTCCCAACGAAGCCCATCCCTCTAGAGCCCTAACTCTCCCATCGAAGCCCATCCCTCTAGTTCCCTAACTCTCCCATCAAAGTAAATCCCTCTTGTCCCCTAACTCTCCCATCAAAGCCCATCCCTCTAGAGTCCTAACTCTCCCATCGAAGCTGGGATCTGGTCCAATTAACTGGGCTGGGCAAGGAGTGACAGGGAATGAAGTCAACAATACAACAACAATTTTCACTTATATTGAGCCTTATATTAAGGTCTAAAAACGTCCCAAGGTACTTCATAGAACTGAAATCAGACAAATCATAGGGCTCTGGAGGGATGGGCTTTGTTGGGAGAGTTAGGGCTCTAGAGGGATGGGCTTCAATGGGAGAGTAGGGCTCTAGAGGGATGGGCTTTGTTGGGAGAGTTAGGGGACGAGAGGGATGGGCTTCGATGGGAGAGTTCAGGCTGTAGAGGGATGGGCTTACATCCTAGGGTCTTGAGGGAAGTGGCAGTAGGGATTGTGGATGCTTTGGTAATAATTTTCCAAAATTCTCTGGACTCGGCAAAGGTCCCGGCAGATTGGAAAACTGCTAATGTAACACCCTTATTTAAAAAGGGTAGTAGGCAGAAGGCTGGAAATTATAGACCAGTTAGCCTAACATCTGTGGTGGGTAAAATGTTGGAGTCTATTATTAAGGAGACAGTAGCGGAACATTTGGATAAACATAATTTAATAGGACAAAGTCAGCATAGCTGACAAATTTGCTTGAGTTCTTTGAGGACATAACGTACAGGGTAGGTAAAGGGGAACCAGTGGACGTAGTGTATTTAGACTTCCAGAAGGCATTCGACAAAGTGCCACATAAAAGATTATTGCTGAAGATAAAGAATCACTGGATTGGGGGTAATATTCTGGCATGGGTGGAGGATTGGTTATCTAACAGGAAGCAGAGAGTTGGGATAAATGGTTCATTCTCGGACTGGCAACCAGTAGCCAGTGGTGTTCCGCAGGGGTCGGTGCTGGGTCCCCAACTCTTTACAATCTATATTAACGATTTGGAGGAGGGGACCGAGTATAACATATCAAAGTTTGCAGATGATACAAAGATGGGAGGGAAAGTAGAGAGTGAGGAGGACATAAAAAACCTACAAGGGAATATAGACAGGCTGGGTGAGTGGGCGGTGATTTGGCAGATGCAATACAATATTGGAAAATGTGAGGTTATGCACTTTGGCAGGAAAAATCAAAGAGCAAGTTATTATCTTAATGGCAAGAAACTGGAAAGTACTGCAGTACAAAGGGATCTGGGGGTCCTAGTGCAAGAAAATCAAAAAGTTAGTATGCAGGTGCAGCAGGTGATCAAGAAGGCCAACGGAATGTTGGCGTTTATTGCTAGGGGGATAGAATATAAAAACAGGGAGGTATTGCTGCAGTTATATAAGGTATTGGTGAGACCGCACCTGGAATACTGCATACAGTTTTGGTCTCCATACTTAAGAAAAGACATACTTGCTCTCGAGGCAGTACAAAGCAGGTTCACTCGGTTAATCCCGGGGATGAGGGGGCGGACATATGAGGAAAGGTTGAGTAGATTGGGACTCTACTCATTGGAGTTCAGAAGAATGAGAGGTGATCTTATTGAAACATATAAGATTGTGAAGGGGCTTGATCGGGTGGATGCGGTAAGGATGTTCCCAAGGATGGGTGAAACTAGAACTAGGGGGCATAATCTTAGAATAAGGGGCTGCTCTTTCAAAACTGAGATGAGGAGAAACTTCTTCACTCAGAGGGTGGTAGGTCTGTGGAATTTGCTGCCCCAGGAAGCTGTGGAAGCTACATCATTGAATAAATTTAAAACAGAAATAGACAGTTTCCTAGAAGTAAAGGGAATTAGGGGTTTGTCGAAAACTTAATTACCTATTATATACAATGCATTAACTCCAAACACTTATTTTCAGACAAGTAAGAATTTATTAAAAGAAGCTTGTATACAAGGGAAGCATATTCTGCACAATGGACAGAATAACCTCTTCACTGAACAGAGGAAACAGTTAACTTTTATACAGTTCAATTAGTAATGTCTGTCTATCATAGAAGATGGGCGTACATGTACATTCTTATTGGTTCAAGTGGTTAGTCAATCAAAAATAGGGAACCCACCCTCTGGTTCCTCATGACTGCCTCGTGATTCTTAAACAAAGTCTGGGAAAACACATTTCCTTAGTAACAGTTTTTCTTATCAGTGGTTCTGTACCTAGTCTCAAGGCTATATGGTCATTCATTTCTGTTAGTCAGACAGTTATCTCATAAGCAGACAATAGCTCTTCTGTGTGTCTTTGCTGGGAACTAGAACATGGTTCAGATGTATTGGAAAGTTAATTTGGTCAGGCATTTCTTTATGATTTTCCACAGGTTACGGGGAGCGGGCAGGAAATTGGACATGAATTTAGATTTGAGGTTAGGATCAGATCAGCCATGATCTTATTGAATGGCGGAGCAGTCTCGAGGGGCCGATTGGCCTACTCCTGCTCCTATTTCTTATGTTCTTATGTAAAATAAATGGTGAGCCAAAGAGGGAGGTATTAGGAGGGGTGACCAACAGCTTGGTCAAATAGATCGGGTTTAAAGCAGTTCTTAAAGGAGGAGAGGGAGATGGATATCGAATACACATGTCTAAATATGGGCAGGCATATCCAAACACTGTGCAAATGTTGGAACTATGTTATACAGTATTCATTTCCAACCATTGTGTCCTCGCAACGCTTTGCGCAAGGAATGTCTGTGCGTTCCTGAGTAAAGCATGCTATAGGTGGCAAAGAGGGCATTTAGGAACATAGGAACATAGGAACAGGAGTAGGCCATTCAGCCCCTCGTGCCTGCTCCGCCATTTGATAAGATCATGGCTGATCTGCGATCTAACTCCATATACCTGCCTTTGGCCCATTTCCCTTAATACCTTTGGTTGCCAAAAAGCTATCTATCTCAGATTTAAATTTTGCAATTGAGCTAGTATCAATTGCCATTTGCGGAAGAGCGTTCCAAACTTCTACCACCCTTTGTGTGTAGAAATGTTTTCTAATCTCGCTCCTGAAAGGTCTGGCTCTAATTTTTAGACTGTGCCCCCTGCTCCTAAAATCCCCAACCAGCGGAAATAGTTCCTCTCTATCAACCCTATCTGTTCCCCTTAATATCTTATAAACTTCGATCAGATCACCCCTTAACCTTCAAAACTCCAGAGAATACAACCCCAATTTGTGTAATCTCTCCTCGTAACTTAACCCTTGAAGTCCTGGTATCATTCTAGTAAACCTACACTGCAATCCCTCCAAGGCCAATATGTCCTTCCAAAGGTGCGGTGCCCAGAACTGCTCACAGTACTCCAGGTGCGGTCTAACCAGGGTTTTGTATAGCTGCAGCATAACTTCTGCCCCCTTGTACTCCAGTCCTCTCGATATAAAGGCCAACATTCCATTTGCCTTCTTGATTATTTTCTGCACCTGTTCATGACACTTCAATGATCTATGTACCTGAACCCCTAAGTCCCTTTGGACATCCACTGTTATTAACTTTTTGCCATTTAGAAAGTACCCTGTTCTATCCTTTTTTGATCCAAAGTGGATGACCTCACATTTGTTTACATTGAATTCCATTTGCCACAATTTTGCCCATTCACCTAATCTATCAATATCGCTTTGTAATTTTATGTTTTCATCTACACTGCTTACAATGCCCCCAATCTTTGTGTCATCGGCAAACTTAGATATGAGATTTTCTATGCCTTCATCTAAGTCATTAATAAATATTGTGAATAATTGAGGCCCCAAGACAGATCCCTGCAGGACTCCACTAGTCACATCCTGCCAATGTGAGTACCTTCCCATTATCCCTACTCTCTGTCGTCTTTCGTTCAGCCAACTTCCTAACCAAGTCTGTACTTTTCCCTTGATTCCATGGGCTTCTATCTTAGCTAACAGTCTCTTATGTGGGACCTTATCAAATGCTTTCTGGAAGTCCATATAAATAACATCCATTGACATTCCCCTGTCCACTACTTTAGTCACCTCTTCAAAAAATTCAATCAGGTTTGTCAGGCACGACCTACCTTTCACAAATCCATGCTGGCTCTCTCTGATTAACTGAAAATTCTCGAGGTGTTCAGTCACCCTATCCTTAATTATAGACTCCAGTATTTTCCCCACAACAGATGTTAGGCTAACTGGTCTATAATTCCCCGGTTTCCCTCTCTCTCCTTTCTTAAAAAGCAGAGTGATATGTGCAATTTTCCAATCTAGAGGGACAGTTCCTGAATCTAGAGAACTTTGAAAGATTATAGTTAGGGCATCCGCAATGTGCTCACCTACTTCCTTTAAAACCCTGGGATGGAAACCATCTGGTCCTGGGAATTTGTCACTTTTTAGTGCTATTATTTTCTTCATTACTGTTGCTTTACTTATGTTAATTTTATCGAGTCCCTGTCCCCGATTCAATATAAGTTTTCTTGGGATTTCCGGCATGCTATCCTCTTTTTCGACTGTAAATACTGACGCAAAGTAATTGTTCAACATGTCCGCCATTTCCCCACTGTCAATGACAATATCCCCACATTCAGTTTTTAAGGGGCCAACACTGCTCCTGACCACCCTCTTTTTCCTAATATAACTGTAAAAGTTCTTCGTATTGGTTTTGGTATCCCTTGCGAGTTTCTTTAAACATTAAAGGGCTGGAAATCCTATGCAGTCGATTGCAGGGTAATGATTTGTATAAATTAAGGTGCTGTTTTAAGAAGAAAGATTGTTTTAACTCCTGGAAAACCATGCCGTGCACTGACTTCTGCACCTGAACTTGCGATACGGACTCTTGTTACACAAAGCTTTGGGACAGAGGGCAGTAATTCTTTAAGTCTGATATCTGGATTAAAACCAGAACAGCAAACCCTCAACTCTAGGAGCTAAACAACGACATTGGCAAACTGACCTTTACCTGCTCACCATTGTAATCTCTGAAGAAAGCTGCAGTCCTGCTTGAACTCAGTTGGGCCAATCTGAATGTCTTTCTCTTCCTTCTCTAAGGATCTCCTGTCTCTTCCAGCTGACGCTCCCATTTTCTGTATGGCCTTTAACCCATTCTTGTTTCCAATCCTGAAGCCATGCTTTAAACGCCATCTTGGAGGCAATCACCAAATCGCCAACTTGTAGCTGGGTAAAGGGGGGGTTGGGGTGGAGGTGAAATGTAGTGTCATCAATCTCTGGTACATCTCTCCATGATCCAAAGAAGGCCCTGACTCCATTTTGTTACAAGGTTCAGATGCGTTGTTGGAAAAACAATCATTTTTTGCATCTGTTTTCACTATGGAGAAGGACGATGTAGACATAGAAATATGGCAGGGGGACTGTGATATACTCGAACATATTAACATCGAGCGGGAGGAGGTATTGGCGGTTTTAGCAGGCCTAAAAATGGATAAATCCCCAGGCCCGGACGAAATGTATCCCAGGCTACTGTGTGAGGCAAAGGAGGAGATTGCGGGGGCTCTGACACATATATTCAGAACCTCTCTGGCCACAGGGGATGTGCCAGAGGACTGGAGAACCGCTAATGTAATACCATTATTCAAGAAGGGGAGTAGGGAAAAAGCGGGGAACTACAGGCCAGTGAGCCTAACATCAGTGGTAGGAAAATTATTGGAAAAAATTCTGAAGGACAAAATTAGTCTCCACTTGGAGAAGCAAGGATTAATCAGGGATAGTCAATATGGCTTTGTCAAGGGAAGATCATGTCTGACTAATTTGATTGAATTTTTTGAGGGGGTGACTAGGCGTGTGGATGAGGGTAACGCAGTGGATGTGGTATACATGGATTTCAGTAAGGCCTTCGATAATGTCCCCCACAGGAGACTGGTCAAGAAGGTACGAGCCCATGGAATCCAGGGTGCCTTGGCACTTTGGATACAAAACTGGCTTAGTGGCAAAAGGCAGAGGGTGATGGTCGAAGGTTGTTTTTGTGACTGGAAGCCTGTGGCCAGTGGGGTACCACAGGGATCTGTGCTGGGGCCCTTGCTGTTTGTGGTCTACATTAATGACTTGGATATGAATGTAAAAGGTATGATCAGTAAGTTCGCTGATGATACAAAGATTGGTAGGGTGGTAAATAGCGAGGAGGATAGCCTCAGTCTGCAGGACGATATAGATGGGTTGGTCAGATGGGCGGAACAGTGGCAAATGGAATTTAACCCGGAAAAGTGCGAGGTGATGCACTTTGGAGGGACTAACAAGGCAAGGGAATACACAATGAATGGGAGGACCCTAGGCAAGACAGAGGGTCAGGGGGATCTTGGTGTGCAAGTTCACAGATCCCTGAAGGCGGCGGAACAGGTAGATAAGGTGGTAAAGAAGGCATATGGGATACTTGCCTTTATTAGCCGAGGCATAGAATATAAGAGCAAGGAGGTTATGATGGAGCTGTATAAAACACTGGTTAGGCCACAGCTGGAGTACTGTGTGCAGTTCTGGTCGCCACACTACAGGAAGGATGTGATCGCTTTGGAGAGGGTGCAGAGGAGATTCACCAGGATGTTACCAGGGCTGGAGCGCTTCAGCTATGAAGAGAGACTGGGAAGATTGGGTTTGTTTTCCTTGGAGCAGAGGAGGCTGAGGGGGGACATGATTGAGGTGTACAAAATTATGAGGGGCACAGATAGGATGGATACTAAGGAGCTTTTTCCCTTCGTTGAGGGTTCTATAACAAGGGGACATAGATTCAAGGTAAAAGGCGGGAGGTTTAGAGGGGATTTGAGAAAGAACTTTTTCACCCAGAGGGTGGTTGGAGTCTGGAACTCACTGTCTGAAAGGGTTGTGGAGGCAGGAACCCTCACAACATTCAAGAAGCATTTGGATGAGCACTTGAAATGCCATAGCATACAAGGCTATGGACCAAATGCTGGAATATGGGATTAGAGTAGACAGGGCTGATGGCCGGTGCGGACACGATGGGCCGAAGGGCCTCTATCCATGCTGTATAACTCTATGACTCTATGACTCTATTTATTTCGACACCAGAAAAGCCACCTGCTGTGCCACAGATCAGTCAGTGCACCATGTCAAAAGCAACCTAAACAGGACGCACGATTCAGAGCTGTCAAGAATGGGACCCACTAGCCAAAAGTCGCAGTTGTGGCCTCACACTGAAGGTGTGATGGGCTATACCTCCAGACTCAACTATTCCAATGTTCTCCTGGCCGGCCTCCTATCTTCCATCCTACGTAAACTTCAGCTCATCCAAAACTCTGCTGCCCGTATCTTGACTCGCACCAAGTCCTGTTCTCCCATCACCCCTGTGCTCGGTGACCTACATTGACTCCCAGTCCGGCAATGCCTCAAATTTAAAATTCTGATCCTTGTGTTCAAATCACTCCATGTCTTTGTCCCTCCCTCCAGCCCTACAACCCTCCGAGATCTCGGCATTCCTCCAATTCTGCCCTCTTGTGCATTCCTGATTTCCTTCGCGTGGCCGTGCCTTCAGCTGTCCAGGCCCCAAGCTCTGGAATTCCCTCCTTAAACCTTTCTGCCTCTATACCTCTATCTCTTCCTTTAAGAGGCAGCCTAAAATCTATCTCTATTACCTAGCTTTTGGTCACCTGTGCTAATATCTCCTTAAGTGCTTCAGTGTCAAATTTTGTCTAATAACGCTCCTGTGAAGCGCCTTGGGATGTTTTACCACGTTAAAGGCACTAAATAAATGCAAGTTGTTGTTGTTGTTGTTATATCTTCTCCCACATTATACCGAAGTCTATTTTCTGTAAATCTGTCAAGTATTAATTGTTTGGAGAGTGACAATCACTCATTGAGGTTTACAATGTCACCTACTGTACTGTACATCACACTGCAAAGTCAATACACAGTTAGTCCAGGTCATAAATCTCACTCCTAACATTTCTTCAGCTTTGACTGTGTGGGGAAAGGTTTAATCAGACTGTCCTGAACTCTACCAATGCTGCACTGCTATTGATTTCTCTTTATAATGTACTAATATTAATCTTTAGCCTTTGCATGTTAAGCAGTGAAGTTTAAGTCATTTTAAGTATCACTGGACTATTGGACCAGGGCTGGGTCTACAGCAATGATCATTTTCAGGATGAAGCAATGAGACATGCCATTGCATACTGATTCCTAAGTTTCAGATAACTTTAATCATTTGATAACAATATGGGAAAACATGTAACAGACAGTAACTCCTCGATTTTAAAATTCTCATCCTTGTTTTGAAATCCCCTCCATGGCCTCGCCCTTCCCTATCTCTGGAACCTCCTTCAGCTCTACAACCCTCCGAGATCTCCTCGCTGATCCAATTCCGGCCTCTTGCGTGTCCCCGATTTTCATCGCTGCGTCATTGGCGGCCGTGCCTTCAGCTGCCTAGGCCCTAAGCTCTGGAATTACCTCCCCAAACCTCTCTGCCTCTCTACCTCTCTCTCTCCTCTGTTAACAGGATCCTTAAAGCCTACCTCTTTGACCAAGTTTTTGGCCACCTGTCCTAATATCTCCTTACATGGCTCAGTGTCAAATTTTGTTTGATAATCGCTCCTGTGAAGCGCCTTGGGACGTTTTACTATGTTAAAGGCGCTATATAAATGCAAGTTGTTGTTGTTATGCAAAGGAAAACATCTGGACATATATCATCATTTTTAATTGGCATTGCTGATACAGAAACAAAGACATGCTTATAATAATATGTTTCACTTAGTAGAACAGCAATTATATGGATCAAGAGTGATAGGATAACAAAGTAAGGGAGCTATCAGTGTTAGTCCAATGGGGAAAGAGCTTGTTAAGTAAGAAAAATAAAGTTATTGATAAGGGATAAATCACTCAAATTCTCCCCATTGTAAGATGGCCGCTGTGTTGGATTGACACATGGAATGGCCACTATATTAAATTGGGAAACTGTTGCTCGGCTGACTGTTAATGAGAAGATGGGTCATGAGGCTCACTGACCAAACTGATCAAGTGAGATTCGCACACAATTAATCACCGTGTCGCAGCCACAATAATTCAGGACATAAATATAAGGGTAGTGAGGGATCTGGGCACTGCAGTCAAGAACGAGTCCTTGGTTTGGTCCCCAATTTGAGGCACCCAGGGCAAGGTAAGCCTGACCAGCACTTGAGTCTGGGTGGCATAAACGGGAACCCTAAAGGTACTTACTCTGCGTATGTTGTGCTAAAATTGTGTTTGTGTAACTCGAGTTAGACAAATAAAAGTGTTAATGGTTAATCTAACATTGTGTGTATGTGACTGTAATTCCCAGAGTCACGAGTATTGTAACGTAGGGTAAAGGCACATTCCTTTCTGCCTACATATTTGGCAACCACGACAGGACCCTGAGGTTAGACTATTATACAGAATGTGGGGCTTAGGCGGTAAGGGGAAGAGAAAGTGGCCCACTCTGGGCCATGAGCAAAGGACCAGTATTGTCTGTGAAAGATAAATCCTAAGGAAGAATGGATGAAATCTATTTTGGTAGCATCCAATCTGAAGGACCGAGCGTTTGAGTGGTCGGAAAGTTCGGCCCGAAAAGAGAAATCCGAGCGGGCAGTCTGGCTTTTGGCCGTGAATCATGAAATTACTAATAAACAAGGGGAGAATACCCAACAAGATGGGGAGATCAAACGGTTGAAGGAACAGTTGAGTAATCAGTAAACAGTGGTAGAAGGGTTGATGGAAGAGCTACAAAAGGTGGGGGAGGAGAAGTTACAAATGCAGGAAGACTTTAAGTGTGAAAAGCAGTTTCGATAGTGTTCTCTGACTAATGCGAAGGTTAAATTGCAGAAACAAACACAGGGAAGAGATGAGTGGGAGCAGAAATGTGAGACTGCGGAACAGGGGTGTGAGGATTTGGAGGCAGCTTATAGAGTTTTAAAACAGCAGCAAAGTGAGATTGCTTGTCAGTGTCAACAAGAAATTAATAGGCTGAAAACAGCACTCAGTGCCCAATGTGGGGCTGTCTGTCGAATGACCCAGGCTATAGAGCGGGACGAGACAGAGGTACAAGGACCCGATGACGGGACCCAACGTGCTGAGAGTCGCCCTCCTCCATTTAACCCCTGTGGCCCTCAGGCAAGCCCGATGTTGCTGATCGTGCAATGGAAATACCCCCGGGTCAGAATGAGGGTGACGAACCCGTACTTGTGAGCACCCTTTTTGATTCCCCACACTACGGGCCAACTACCAGAACTTGCTATGAATTTGCCACCTATCAGACACGGCCAATCGCCCGAACCCACCTTCTTAATGGCAGCACAATTTGCCGGCATTCATGGCCTGGACGAGGAAGAAAATCGGAAATTGTTGTTATTTACTCTTGATCCTGGGATATACGGGGGGGCTGGGACAGGACCTGAAACTAGGTCGGGGGACTACCACCGGCTTGAAGGCAGCGATCTTGAAAGCTGTCGGCATGTCAGGAGGGAACCCCATCCTGGAATATTCCCAGACCCGAGAAAAGCCAGGGGAACACCTGCAAGCTTTCACCGATCGACTTTGGCCTTCCTATTTACGAGCCCAAGGAGGGGTGGCAGCCTGCTACCAACTACAGGACGGCCTTCTAAACCACTGGCTCCGGACACTGATCAGTCAGTGCCTTCCCTCGATCCAAGTCAAGGCACTTAATTGGTTTGACCCAGTCAATGAGAATAACACCGAGGCAGAGGTCCTACGGAGACTCACCCTCCTCCATACTACCGACCGAGCGCCAGAACTCAAGTCTGGCAAACTGTTCGAGAATCACCCAGGAGGAGAATAAGCAATGGAGACAAGAGGGGAAAACCCCTCCAAACCGCAGACAGGGCTGTGCTATAATTGTGGGAGGAGAGGCCATTTCGCAAAGGAATACAGGAAACCGCGGCCCCCGCGGGATTCTAAAGACCAGTCCTCAAACAAAGGTGAGCTGCAGTCCATGCTGCTTCAATTGAGGCGTGCCCTGCAGACCCAGTGAACCCGTACACGCTGCAATGGGAATGACTAGCGGACCCCCAGGGTCTGCCCCGCGATGGCCCAGCCTGAGAATCTGACCCCGATCACCTGTGATGGGTGGGGTCGCCCCTGGGTGAAATTAAAGGTGACGGGCATGGGGGGAGATTATTTGGTGGACTCCAGGGCCTCCAGGACAGTTGTCCACGATGGCGACCCTCTTAACTCAACCCACTCATGGGGAGAACCTTAGAATCTCTCAGGATTCACGGGCCAGGAAAGGGCTGGGGGGATATCCAAACCTTTAACAGTCACAATCGGTCTGCTCCAAATGGATTGGACCTGTATTTTAATGAGATGGGAGCATGGGGGCAGTGGGGTACTCGGGCCTGACTGGATGCTTCACCATCAGGCGATTATAGATTTTTAAAATAATTGTGTTTGGGCAGGGGCAGGAGGCGCAGGGAGTCTGGACGCCGTCATGATCATTCCCCCTGAATGGGGACCGGTGTGTGTGTTACACCCGTCCACTGCATATGACCTAGAACAGCTGAGTGCTAATCCCCCTGAGACATTGAGGGGAGTGGTTAAGAAACATGTTTTTGCATGTCATATGACTGAGGGAGAATGACCGGGGTAGAAATTTGCATCGACAGACAGCCAATGCCAAAGCCACAAAAGCAATATCCCTCCCCCCGCGGCGGCAATCCCCACCGTGAGCCAACGGTTAATTCCCTGGTTGAACAAGGGGTTTTGTGCCCCATCGCCACTGAGGTTAATTCCCCTATCTGGCAGGCGAGGAAACCAGATGACTCATGGCGCATGACTACAGACTATCACATTCTAAACCAGCGTCCGCGCCCACCGTGGCAGCGGTGGCGGACCTTGTGCCAATATTCCCCCGGCCGCCACCACTTTTACCATCTTGGATGTCTCCATTGGGCTTTGGTCAGTTCCCATTAGAAAGGAAGATCGATATAAATTTGCTTTTACTTTCAAGGGATAACACTACTCTTGGACCTGTCTCCCACAGGGAGTCCCTCTATTTATCACCAGTGTATGGCGCAGGCACTTGAGGGATTCTCTAAGCCCTCTTCATTGGTGCAATATGTAGACGGCCTCCTACTATTGACCGAAGGTGGGGAAGATCATGGGCAGCTGCTGGGGGCACTCCTCCAGTTACTGCAGCAGGCAGGATTACAGCTCAACCCAAAGAAAGCCCAGATCGGACAGTCACAGCTCCAATTCCTGGGTCTTACCATAAATCAAGGTGAAAGGGGCATAGACCAGGCCAAACGGGAGGCTGTTCAAGCCCTCCCTATTCCGGCGAATGTCTCTACCCTCCGATCGTTTCTTGGTTTCACCGGTTACTGCAGGGAGTTTATTGAGGACTATGCGGCGATGGCAGCCCCTCCGTACTCCCCTTTAAGGAAAGATCAACAGTGGACCTGGGATCCCAGTTGCCAACGCACTTTTGAGACCTTAAAGAACCAGATTCAACAGGCCCCAGCTCAGGGCTCCATCCACCGGAATAGACCCTTTGTTCTCAAGGTAGCCGCCTCAGAACTAGGGCTCAGTGCTGTCCTGATGCAGCCCATGCACGGTAAAGATCGGCCCGGATGCTCGGCCACCTGCTGGGGGTCTTTTGGGCGGTCAAGCACTTCACAGTCTTTACAGGGGAGAGTCCCATTCACTTGCTTACACACCACACCCCCACTAAGTAATTATATTACTGACTGGACGACCGCAGGATGGCACTGTTAGCTGGACGTTCCTACTGCCCAGTCAACAGATAGCCGTGCAACAGTTAACGCAGCCCAAACTGGCCCAAAATAAGGCTAATCCAGGGACCCCACGTGAGTGCCGCTTGGAACATAATGGTTGTATTTACGGGGTCTTGCTTACCGAGCCATGCCACAGTATAGGGATATGGACCCCCACAGTATAGGGGTATGGACCCCGTATGGTATAAGGGTATGGACTCATCCACGGTATAGGGGTATGGACCCCGCACGGTGTAGGAGTATGGACCCCGCACGGTGTAGGGGTATGGACCCCGTATGGTGTAGGGGTATGGACCCCGCATGGTGTAGGGGTATGGACCCCGTATGGTGTAGGGGTATGGACCCCGCACGGTATAGGGGTGGACCCCGTATGGTGTAGGGGTATGGACCCCGCACGGTGTAGGGGTATGGACCCCTCACGGTGTAGGGGTATGGACCCCGCATGGTATAGGGGTATGGACCCCGTATGGTATTGGGGTATGGACCCCACACGGTGTAGGGGTATGGACCCCACACGGTGTAGGGGTATGGACCCCGTATGGTATAGGGGTATGGACCCCACACGGTGTAGGGGTATGGACCCCACACGGTATAGGGGTATGGACCCCTCACGGTGTAGGGGTGGACCCCGCATGGTAAAGGGGTATGGACCCCGTATGGTATAGGGGTATGGACCCCGCACGGTGTAGGGGAATGGACCCCGTATGGTATAGGGGTATGGACCCCGCACGGTGTAGGGGAATGGACCCCGTATGGTATAGGAGTATGGACCCCACACGGTGTAGGGTATGGACCCCTCACTGTATAGGGGTGGACCCTGCACGGTATAGAGGTATGGACCCCTCACGGTGTGGGGGCAAATAAATGAAAGAGGAGAAAGCCACTTCGGTTTTCACTTAATTAACTCACAAACTTCCTGAGGAACAAGCCAATCAGGAGAGTTACCCGTGTGTTCTCTTTTAGGTTGCCACGACAACTCCAAAGATTGCAATGTCCTGCAGAATCGTAATGCCAATGCTGGGACTTGTACTTATGGCCTCTTGGGGTCCAGAGTGATCACTGCTCACCAAACAACGGGCATAAATGATGAATACAACGTGAGTAGCACCCTATGCTCCAACGGACAAGTCTGTTTAAATACACAGAGCCACTATCAATGTGCCTCAGTAAAAAGGGGACCGCTACAGGGATATAAGATGCCCCAGAATTGGAGACCAATCTGCTACTGTGGGATGGATGCAAGGCACGTGTAACATGTTTGTTTCATGCGATGATTGTGTTCATATTCCGGTTGATAACGGTAAGTCAGGGATACTGAATATCACAAAAGAGTCGGGTGTGAATCTATGGTTTGTATGTTTGGCTATCCCCGAGGAGCTGGAGAGTGTCAGAGGTTGTACAGCTGACAGATCACCTGGCAGACCCCCAGGGAAAGGAATCCAGTGGTCCAGAGGGGGAGACGTCAGGGAAGACTGGCCTTCTTGGACTTCGGCCCAAAGCGTCGAGTGGCCGGTCACCGCTTTTACACATATGGTGCAGTGATGTAGGGACAGAAACCCAGGGATCACCTTTTGAGAATAGCGTTAAAATAGTAGTGGTACCTGGGAAAAAGACCCATTTTGACACCAATCATACTTGCTCGGGTATTTGGCAAGGGCCTAGTAATGGCCGGTGGTACACCACACACACCAGATCGTGAACAATAACATCGTACGGGAGAATGTTCCCTTGGTTTTTGAGATCTCGGCTCTAAACGTTCTGGAACAGTTATGTGAGCGGAGATACCGATGACTATTCCAGACTCTGTTAGACCAAACAATTGAGAACTTTTCTAAACGCACTGCAGGAAGAGAGTGGGGAGATGAGTGGCCACCAGGAGAGGAAGAATGGGTCAAGGTGCCTGAACAGGAGGGGCCGAATAGCTCCAGCAAGGGGAATATAACTGTATCGTAGAGGGGTATGCATAGAAAGAGAGACCTCATGGAATGGCTAGGGATAGGAGGAGCCCTGGGAACCGCAGCAATGAATTCTTGGGATATAGAGGATTTTTGGGAGGAACATCAGGCTCGGGCAAAGCTTGCACGGTTTGCTGAAAGATATGAATGAGGAACAAAAGCGGTTTCTAAGTGAGCACACCATAATGCTCCAGTCAATTATTGAGGTCGTGACATTATTTCGGAAAATGAGGAATGCAAAGGCGGTAGCGTGCACGGTGTACGGGAATTTCCTCCTCACACCAGTACAGGAGGGACTACAAGACCTAGAAAAGGGGACGATCTCTGGCTGTCTCTCCAACGTACCCTGGAATTGACTCCCCTCCTCTGTGTAAGATCGATAGATACGGGAGGGCAATGGTGGCCCGAGGACCGTGCCCTAGTAGTAATCACACGGATAACAGTCCCAGACTCTTCATTGGGGCATCCCTCTGGTTGCCTAAAATGGAGAAGTCACAGGAATGGGAATTATTTACGGTGTCCTCGGTGGGAGTATTAGATGGTGAAGTACATTCGGAGCACATTAAACCGGCCCGGACCTTGATAAGGAGAGGCGTAACTTGGAAGGCACTTAACACTGAATGTTGCCACCTGATTGGAGGAATATTGGATGGCTCCTGTGATGTAACCGAACCAGGGGATCCGGGATCTGATTCACCTTAAACGAGGACGATCCCTCGGCCTGTTCCATGAGGGTTGAAAAATGGGGCATCCTGAATCATAGGGTGGTATCTGCCCCCAATGGCACAATCTGTGGAGTATCCAATCGAAAAACGTATAAACATGGATTAAAGGCATGCGCGTTGACACCCTCTAACCTCTGCTTCCGCCCCACTGAGAAAACCATCATTGGGGAGGATCAGTACTATCTCCGCACCAGCACAACTCCACCGCCCTCCGAGTAAAAATCAGAGCAATCACTGCAGCCGTTGAGGCAGCACACGCCTTCGGGCACCCAATCCCTCCATTCTCTCTAAATCTGAAGCAAATCTTACAAGGCACCTTGACCTCCCAGACACATCTGGTAACCATGCAACAGAAGGTTAAGGAAAGAACTAGTCAGATAGATGAGGAATTAGGAGTGGGACCCTAGCATCGGACAACATACAACCTGTCCCAAAATCCCTGGCTACGTCTAACATCAGTGATATTGTTATTTGTACAGTCTTGTTTTGTCCTTATAATGCTTATGTATTGCTGTTATGTTCTGTGCCTGGTGAGGAGCCTACGGGTTACCCAGGGCCAGATGGAAATGGTGCAATTACTATACTCTGCGGGAGAAAATAAATTGTAACGTGAGAGGGGGACTTTATTTGTGCTGCCCAGTTGCCAATGAACATGCCTTCTCTGACTTTCAGTCAGTAAAGGCGTGTGAGGGGGGACATGTAAGGTGGCCATTGTGTTAGATTGACATGTGGAATGACCACCATATTAAATTGGGAAACTGTTGCTCGGCTGACTGTTAATGAGAAGATGGGTCATGAGGCTCGCTGACTAAACTGATCAAGTGAGATTAGCACACAATTGATCATCATGTTGCAGCCACGATAATTCAGGACATAAATAAGAGGGTAGTGAGAGATCTGGGCACTGCAGTCAAGAACGATTCCTTGGTTTGGTCCCCAAGTTAAGGCACCCAGGGCAAGGTAAGCCTGACCAGCACTTGAGTCTGGGTGGCATAAACGGGAACCCTTAAGGTACTTATTCTGTGTATGTTGTGCTAAAATTGTGTTTGTCTAACTCGAGCATTGTAACGTAGGGTAAAGGCGTGTTCCTTTCTGCCTACATAATGCCAGTTGTTGTTCTGCAAAGGAAAACATCTGGACATATATCATCATTTTTAATTGGTATTAATGATACAGAAACAAAGACATGCTTATAATAAAATGTTTCACTTAGTAGAACAGCAATTATATGGATCAAGAGTGATAGGATAACAAAGTAAGGGAGCTATCAGTGTTAGTCCAATGGGAAAAGAGCTTGTTAAGTAAGAAAAATAAAGTTATTGATAAGGGATAAGTCACTCAAATTCTCCTTATATAGAGTTGTATGTTAACTTTTATATAATTACCAAATGCAGAATTGTATGGATTGTCACGTGTATAAAAACAGTTTGTAATAAGTATTTAGATTTGTTAAGACCTAAGATATTGTGCTCAGAACTGCGACACGATTGAATCTCCAACCATCCATCATAGGGTGTGGGTGTAAGTTCTACGCTTTAACTGCATGTTTAAGTACTATAGCATGTACTGTATGATTAATAAATCTATGGCCAAGATCCTCACGCTAACGGCTGCTCCAAGCAAGGTGAGGTACACAGTAGGGAGACAGAAGGGGAACAGAAGCTCTCGGTTGCATCAGTGCTAATGATAATCCAAAAGTTGCTGGCCGCCCAAACACCATCAATTATGCGACATATACTGAGCATCTTACTGAATCCTCAGGGACTACAATTCACCCTGTCAATCATTTAAAGGAAATCACATTTTGTACTCTCAAGAATTTTTCACTAAAACTATTGACAGGACAATATCAAGAACTACTTGAATTTATATATATTTCAGCTCTATTGTTATCTAAGAGTATTTCTGAGTGGCTTTACCCTCAACCAACATAGGATTTAGGACTTCTTGAATTTCATGCATTTTCATAACCTATAGAGAACACTTTATACACAGGCAAAGCCCAGCAACCACTACCTTAAAGCCACAGGAAAATTAATCAAAAGAAAAATTACCAGAATTATTCCAACAAACAAAAGTTGAATCACACTTAAAACACACAGCACCGACCAATCGACACACTCCACCAAAAACACACAGCACCGACCAATCGACACACTCCACCAAAAACACACAGCACCGACCAATCGACACACTCCACCAAAACACACAGCACCGACCAATCGACACACTCCACCAAAACACACAGCACCGACCAATCGACACACTCCACCAAAAACACACAGCACCGACCAATCGACACACTCCACCAAAACACACAGCACCGACCAATCGACACACTCCACCAAAACACACAGCACCGACCAATCGACACACTCCACCAAAACACACAGCACCGACCAATCGACACACTCCACCAAAAACACACAGCACCGACCAATCGACACACTCCACCAAAAACACACAGCACCGACCAATCGACACACTCCACCAAAACACACAGCACCGACCAATCGACACACTCCACCAAAAACACACAGCACCGACCAATCGACACACTCCACCAAAACACACAGCACCGACCAATCGACACACTCCACCAAAAACACACAGCACCGACCAATCGACACACTCCACCAAAAACACACAGCACCGACCAATCGACACACTCCACCAAAACACACAGCACCGACCAATCGACACACTCCACCAAAAACACACAGCACCGACCAATCGACACACTCCACCAAAAACACACAGCACCGACCAATCGACACACTCCACCAAAAACACACAGCACCGACCAATCAACACACTCCACCAAAAACACACAGCACCGACCAATCGACACACTCCACCAAAAACACACAGCACCGACCAATCGACACACTCCACCAAAAACACACAGCACCGACCAATCAACACACTCCACCAAAAACACACAGCACCGACCAATCGACACACTCCACCAAAAACACACAGCACCGACCAATCAACACACTCCACCAAAAACACACAGCACCGACCAATCGACACACTCCACCAAAACACACAGCACCGACCAATCAACACACTCCACCAAAAACACACAGCACCGACCAATCGACACACTCCACCAAAACACACAGCACCGACCAATCAACACACTCCACCAAAAACACACAGCACCGACCAATCAACACACTCCACCAAAAACACACAGCACCGACCAATCGACACACTCCACCAAAAACACACAGCACCGACCAATCAACACACTCCACCAAAAACACACAGCACCGACCAATCGACACACTCCACCAAAACACACAGCACCGACCAATCAACACACTCCACCAAAAACACACAGCACCGACCAATCAATATTTTAATGCTCTTTCGTGGGACCTGGTATTGGTTTTTCACACTGTAAATAGCAGCTCAGATCTGACCTCGGTCAGACATATCCCCTAAACCGCTCCCCACCCCCCCCACTCCCCCAACTGCCCCAGTGTAGGGAACCTGTGACCACTTGTGTAGCACTTGCTTATGGTGACTTCCACCATCGAAGCACATGGTGTAGTTAATACATGTGATGTAAACCTTCCCTCATTCTGCCAACATTCATTCCCAAATAATGACAGAAAAAATGAAGGAAACCCCACAATATATGTATTGGCCAAAGGAGATGACGTGCAGCATTCAGTGTAAATATTACAGGGAGAAACAATTACAATTCTACTACTACATTACAACAGTGAGTACATTTCAAAAGTACTTAATTGGCTGCAAAGCGCAATAGGACATCCTGAGGTTGTGAAAGGCGCTATAGAAATGCAATTCTTTCTTTCTTATGCTTCATTCCTGCTATTTGCGATGCTCAATAAGCACTAGATTGACTCCTGGGATGAGAGGGTTGTCCTATGAGGAGAGATTGAGTAGAATGGGCCTATATCCTCTGGAGTTTAGAAGAATGAGAGATGATCACATTGAAACATAAGATTCTAAGAGGGCTTGACAGGGTAGACGCTGAGAGGCTGTTCCCACCGGCTGGAGAGTCTAGAACTAGGGGGCATAGTCTCAGGATAAGGGGTGGGACATTTAGGACTGAGATGAGGAGGAATTTCTTCACTCAGAGGGTGGTGAAAATTTGGAATTCTCTACCCCAGAGGGCTGTGGATGCTCAGTCGTTTAGTATATTCAAGACAGAGACCGATAGATTTTCAGACTCTAAGGGAATCAAGGGATACGGGGATCCAGCAGGAAAGTGGAGTTGAGGTCGAAGATCAGCCATGATCTTATTGAATGGCGGAGCAGGCTCGAGGGGCCATATGGCCTACTCCTGCTCCTATTTCTTATGTTCTTATGTGAGGAGAGGAGTTAGGAGAAATTTCTTAATGCAGGAACGTTGTTGGAACTTGGAATGCTTTTGCCACAGAGAAAAGAAATAGGGAAAGAAATTCTTGCATTTATATGGCACTTTTCACAACCTCGGGACATCCCAAAGTGTTTTACGGCCAATTAAGTAATTTTGAAGTGTAGTCACTGTTTTAATGTAGGAAACGCAGCAGCCAATTTGCGCACAGCAAGCTCCCACAAACAGCAATGAGATAATGACCAGATAATTTGTTTTTAGTGATGTTGGTTGAGATATAAATATTGGCCAAGACACCGGGGAGAACTCCCCTGCTTCAAAAGTACTTAAAGGTGAAGCAGACACCATTGTATCCTTCAATGACTGTCCAAGCAATCGCAGAAATATAAAAGACCTCATGACACAGGTGTGAATAGTGTCACGAGATCTTCCACATCCACGAGTAGGTAGACAAGGCCTTGATTTTATATCTCATCTGAGAGGTGACCTTGAACACTGGAGCACTCCCTCGGTACTGAAATGTTTTCCTAGATCATCTTGTCAAGACTTGAACTGTCTGACGCAGAGGTGAAAGGGTCATCAACTGGGCCAAGCTGACACATGAACTCCAGCAATTGTTCCCATAGCCTGCTTGTTCACCTTATGATTGAAGTCAGAAGACTCCAATGAGCCATGTTCCTCAGACAGCTACATCTCCTGCTTCCTGGCTGCACGCCGACACCTGCTGCTACTGGACCAGTGCATGTGTAGGTGATGCTTAGTCCAGGGTGCTATGTGTTGGAGGAAAGGAAGTTGTAGAAACCCTCTGTACTATCGGTAAGTTCTACCACCAGCCCAAGACTGTGTGTGAGAGCCACAGTGAGTGCCTGTCACACTTAGTGACTGACAAATGGTAGCCCTGCTGGTCGAACCAGTTTCACTGTACACGTACATAAATCAATGCTTAAGAACATAAGTACATAAGAAATAGGAGCAGGAGTAGGCCATTCGGCCCCTCGAGCCTGCTCTGCCATTCAATAAGATCATGGCTGATCTTCCACCTCAACTCCACTTTACCGCCTGATCCCCATATCGCTTGATTCCCTTAGAGTCCAAAAAATTATCGATCTCAGTCTTGAATATACTCAACAACTGAGCATCCACAGCCCTCTGGGGTAGAGAATTCCAAATGTCCAACCCCTTATCCTGAGACTATGTCCCCAAGTTCTAGACTCTCCAGCCAGGAGAAACAATCTCTCAGCATCTACCATGTCAAGCCCTCTTAGAATCTTATATGTTTCAATGAGATCACCTTTCATTCTTCTAAATTCCAGAGAGTTTACACCCATTCTACTCAATCTCTCCTCATAAGACAACCCTCTCATCCCAGGAATCAATCTAGTGAAACTTCGTTGCACTGCCTCTAAGGCAAATATACCCTTCCTTAGGTAAGGAGACCAAAACTGTACACAGTACTCCAGGTGCGGTCTCACCAAAGCCCTGTACAATTGCAGCAAGACGAGACCGTCAGCCACCTCCTTCTGGAATGTGCCTTTGCAAAGAAGGTCTGGAGAGAGATGCAGTAGTATCTGTCCAGGTTCATCCCGAGCAGTTCTGTAACACAGAACTCTGTGCTCTATGGGCTGTTCCCGGGGACGCACACTGAGACGGACATCAACTGCTGCTGGAAGACCATCAACTCGGTGAAAGACGCCCTTTGGTCTGCCCAAAACTTGCTGGTCTTCCAGTGCAAGGAGCTGTCCTCGACCGAGTGTTGCAGACTGGCACATTCCAAGGTCCAGGACTACGTGCTCAGGGATGCACTGAGGATGGGTGCGGCCGCCGCAAAGGCTCTGTGGGGAAAGGCAACCGTTTAGAGCCTTCCCGCCATTGTATACCGAGGGGCTGCAATCAGGGAAAAACCCCCTCGGGCAGATTGTAAAATTCTATTTGATGTAATGTAACTGTAATGAATCTGAAATGAACCTGTAAAGAATCTGTAATGTACCTGTTATCAATAATCTGTATTGAGTGTATTGCAATGAGGCACCCTAGAGTGTCATGAACTGTAATTATGTCCAATGTGTTCATTGAACTGTACTTGATGTAACCTGCAAATTGTATAATCTGTATTGTGTACGTTTGGAATGTGATATGAGAACTGGATTGCATGTATTGCTGCAAATTTTATGAATAAAGCATATTTTTTGAAAAAAAATGACTTCCTTACTCTTGTACTCCAACCCCCTTACAATAAAGGCCAACATACCATTTGCCTTCCTAATTGTTTGCTGTACATGCATGTTAACTTTCTGTGTTTTGTGGACAAGGACACCCACATGCCTCTGAACACCAACATTTAATAGTTTCTCACCATTTAAAAAATATTCCGTTTTTCTATTTCTCCTACCAAAGTGAATAACCTCACATTTCCCCACATTATGCTCCATCTGCCACCTTCTGCCACTCACTTAACCTGCTGATATCCCTTTGCAGACTCTTTGCGTCCTCCTCACAACTTACTTTCCCACATAGCTTTGTATTATCAATAAACTTAGATACACAACATTTGGTCCCTTCATCTAAGTCATTAACATAGATTGTAAATAGCCGAGGTCCAAGCACTGATCCCTGCAGTATCCCACTAGTTACAGCCTGCCAACCTGAAAATGACCAGTTTATTCATATTTTCTGTTTTCTGCCTCAATCCTCAATCCATGCTAATATATTACCTCCAACCCCATGAGCCCTTATCTTGTGTAATAACCTTTTATCTGGCACTTTATCAAATGTCTTTTGAAAATCCAAATATACGACATCCACTCGTTCCCCTTTATCTACCCTACTAGTTACACCCTAAAAAACTCCATTAAATTTGTCAAACACAATTTCCCTTTCATAAAACCATGTTGACTCCACCTAATCATATTATGATTTTCTAAGTGCCCTGTTACCACTTCCTTAATAATAGATTCTAGCATTATCTTAAATTCTCACTATCTCACTAACTTAAATTGATGACCCAGCCAGAGGAAATAATCTTTCTCTATGCAATTTATTAAAACCCTTCCTAATTTTTGAAACATACATGAATTCCCCTTTTAGCCATCTCTGCTCAGTGAAAATATTTCCAGTAATTCAAGATTCTCCCCTTTGATATCAGCCTTGTCTCAGTGGTAAAACTCTTTCCTTTAAATCACAAGGTTGTGGGTTCACACCCCATTCCAGAGACTTGGGTACATATTCTAGGCTGACGCGAGAGGGAGTAGAATGGTGCAGTACTGAGGGAGCGCTCGTGAGATGTTAAACTGAGGCCCTGTCTGCCCTCTCAGGTAGATGTAAAAGATCCCATGGCACTATTTGAAGAAGAGCAAGGGAGTTCTGCTGGTGCCCTGGCCAACATTTAAGGGGCCTCACCACTCCCTGTCTCTGTAACCTCCTCCAGCCCTACAACTCTCCGAGAACTCTGTGTTTCTCAAACTCTGGCCTCTTGCACATCCCTGACTTCCTTCACCCGACCATTGGCGGCCGTGCCTTCAGCTGTCCAGGCTCTAAGCTCTGAAATTCCATTATAAACTTCTCCGCCTCTCCGCCTCTCTCTCCTCCTTGAAGAAGCTCCTTAAAACCTACCTTTTTGACCAAGCTTTTGGTCACTGGCTTTAGCACACTTTTACTGCAGGTTTCTGGGGTTAATTTTTGCTGGGAGTTTTATTCATCAATTATTTTCCTATGCAGAATTTTTTGTTTGGTTAGCAGTATGTTTATGTAGAACCTAATCTAGCTAAATATTGACCATCAGTCAACTGGAAAGCTGACTGGCACCCCATCTACCACCCTAAACATACACTCCCTTCACCACCGGCGCACTGTGGCTGCAGTGTGTATCATCCACAGGATGCACTGCAGCAACTCGCCAAGGCTTCTTCGACAGCACCTCCCAAACCCGCGACCTCTACCACCTAGAAGGACAAGAGCAGCAGGCACATGGGAACAGCACCACCTGCACGTTCCCCTCCAAGTCACACACCATCCTGACTTGGAAATATATCGCCGTTCCTTCATCGTCGCTGGGTCAAAATCCTGGAACTCCCTACCTAACAGCACTGTGGGAGAACCTTCACCAGGCGGACTGCAGCGGTTCAAGAAGGCGGCTCACCACCACTTTCTCAAGGGCAATTAGGGATGGGCAATAAATGCTGACCTCGCCAGCGACGCCCACATCCCATGAATGAATAAAAAATAAGTATTTAGGAGAGCAGAAAGGGCAGAAAAGAGGTGAACACACAAAAGCAAGAAAAACTTACATTTCTATAGCGTCTTTCATGACCTCAGGACGTCCCAAAGTGCTTTACAGCTGATGAAGTATTTTTGAAGTGTAGTCACTGTTGTAATGTAGGAAACGCAGCAGCCAATTTGTGCACAGCAAGGTCCCACAAACAGCAATTAAATAAATGACCAGATAATCTGTTTTAGTGATGGCAGTTGAGAGATAAATATTGACCAGAGCACCAGGGAGAAGTTCCCTACCCCTCTTTGAACAATACCGTGAGACTTTTTATGTCCACCTGAGAGGACAAACTGGGCATCGGTTTAATGCCTCATCCGAAAGACAGCACCTCCGACAGTGCAGCACTCCCTCAGTACCACACTGGAGTGTCAGCCTAGATTACATGCTCAAGTCTGTAGAGTGGGACTTGATCCCACAAACCTTCCAACTCAGAAGCCAGAAAGCTACCAACTGAGCAACGGCTAACACCTAAAAATAAAATAAATAAAAGGAACTCTTACAGTACAAACTGTCAAAGGGGCTTAGGGAGTTACAAGGTGTGTCGGTAAGTCAAGTCCAACTTAGCGAGGGCGTTTTTTTTGAAGTACCAAAATTGCTGCATTTCATGGTTAAAGTGGCACCCAGTGAAAGAAATCATCGCAGAGAGATCATTGAGCATGAAAGCTTGTACCAACCGTATGCGTCATTATGCCCGCATTATCTGCAGGACTTTGTTCACACATGTGGCAAAAACCATGGGAAAGTGGTTCAGCAGGTTCTCAGCCAGCGCATAGCTAGTAACAGATGTACACCAACTGCTCGAGTAGCAGATGTGTGCCACCTGCTCTAGTAACAGATGTACACCACCTGCTCTGGAGGCAGATGTGCGCCACCTAGTCTAGAGGCAGATTTGTGCCACCTGCTCTAGTGGCAGATGTGCGCTACTTGCTCTACAGGCAGATGCGTGCCACCTAGTCTAGAGGCAGATGCTTCCAGGACAACAGCAGCCAACCAGCACCGCAGCAATGGTGCTGCCAGGGAAAGTCAAGGTAACCTCCTCCCTTAATTTTTCACCACTACTTCCTGCTGTCCTCTGGGAAGGATGCCCTGGTGTGGCAAAAAGGGCAACCCTCCTCTCACTCACACTTCCTGCAGCAGCACCTCCACTTGGTCAGCCATCAAACAGTGGGTTCAGGCGTTGCACCCTTCCATTACTTGTCCACAAACTCCATTGCACCAGGTACTGGATTTAACCAGTCACTCCCTCCACCACCGGCGCACCATGGCTGCAGTGTGGACCATCCACAAGATGCACTGCAGCAACTCGCCAAGTCTTCTTTGGTAGCACCTCCCAAATCCACAACCTCCACCACTTAGAAGGACAGGGGCAGCAGGTGTATGGGAAACATCATTAACTCCAAGCTCCCCTTCAAGTCACACATCATCCCGACTTGGACATATATTGGCCGTTCCTTCATCGTTGCTGGGTCAAAATCCGGGAACTCCCAACCTAACAGCACTGTGGGAGCATCTTCACCAAACCGACTGCAGTGGTTCAAAAAGAAGGCAGCTCACCACCACCTTCTCAAGGGGCAACTAGGGATGGGCGATAAATGCTGGCCTTGTCAGCGACACCCAAATCCCAAGAATGAATTAAAACAAATTCTCCTCCAAATAGCCATCAGAAAGCCTGAAATAGTCATTTAAAATATCTCCAGCTTTTTTCAAAGCTAACAAAATTATTGCCCCCACTTACTCTGAAGGGTCCACAACCTTTGAATTTTTCCGGTTGCTTCTAAAGAGCAGAGGGGGGGAGTGCAATCTCCCACCCACCACACGGCAACACACACTGCAACCCTCTGACGACCTCCCAGGATCAAGCCAAGAAGCTTTCCTGCATATTTACTTAGGGCAGATCTCTGAACGTCCCAGGAGATTGGACCCAGGTTGAAAGCTGCAAGCATAAAACCCTCTGCTCCCTCACATCAGGGCATTTATTTTTTAACAGCACCACATTTATAGAAGAAAGAAAGCGAAAGATTTGTTATAAAACTTTTTTTAATTGGTATAGTAAATAGTACATTCCAGTCATATTAAAGATCCCAGATTTAACCCATGTTGTCAGGATGTGCTGTGCACACGAAAAGAACTCTAACGACGACAGTGCCTTTAACGTAGTAAAACATCCCAAAGCGCTTCACAGGAGTGTAATCAGACAAAAATTGACACTGAGCCATAAAAGGTGACATTAGATCAGCTGCTCGAAAACTTTGTCAAAGAAGTAAGTTTTAAGGAGGGTCTTAAAGGAGGAGAGATGGAGAGGTATGGGGAGGCAATTCCAGAGCTTAGGGCTGAGACAACTCAAAGCATGGCCGCCAATAATGGGGCGAAGAGAATCGGGGATGGACGAGGCCAAGATTGGAGGAGCGCAGAGATCTCGGAGGGTTGTAGGGCTGGAGGAGGTTACAGAGATAGGGAGGGGTGAGGCCACGGAAGGATTTGAACACGAGGATGAGAATTTTAAAATCGAGGCGTCCGGGGACCGTGAGCCAATGTAGGTCAGGAAGCACAGGGGTGATGGATAAACGGGAGTTGGTTTGAGTCAAGATTTTTTACAGTGTTAAGTTGTATGCCTTCTTCAAGCCAGTTTTAATTGCATAACTATCGCTGTAACATAGTTCTACAATCCCACCAGTAATTTTTAATAAACTGAGTAATATAAATGATGCCCACCAGCAAACCTCACTTAAAAATACTTTTTAAATTAAATGTTGTGCTCATCAAGGGAAGCGATGTCAATGGTTGGGGAATGGAACATTTCCTATTTCAGCTTCCCAGGCCCAGAGAGAAGCCCTTTGACTCTGCCCCAAGATAAGAAAAGTGCCCCCAGTGTCCCAGTGTGACATTTTCCCCATTTCCTACATCAGCCGTCTTATGGCCTGTCTGAGTGAGATTGCGAATTAGTATCGAACTGGGGACAGTTTTGCACATTGTCCACTAGAAAGTAGGTTGAGACCGGCCAAACTCATCTCATACAGAACCCTTACAGCCAGCAGACAGCGGAGACTTTCATCACGCCAGTCTGGGCTGGATTTAAACCCCAGTGCCAGGGGGCAAAGGTCAAGACCACTGCTCCATCCACCAACAGACCTCCTTTAAAAAAATACTTCTTAAGCTATAACGATATGTTACATTTAATATATTAGTCTTATCTCTGATTTACTTCTTAAATTCAAAGAGCTAGTGCAATCTGCTATGTGCACGTGTCCAGAGTGTTGGCTTGAATATTTGGTTCCTCAAGGTGAGGGAACTTCATTGAACTCAAATCCAGCCACCCTACCTCTGCCCATTTCAAACAGGGCTCCAGAGAACAAAGTTCAACACTTCCCAGCTTCCTAAAAACCTGGATCGGGGCTGGTGAATGAGAACCTTCAGGGGGCGAGCTGAATAAAGTATCTCTGTAAGAGACTCTGGGACATCTCCTTGCACCCTGTCGGATTCACTGACGGAGGAGAAGCCCTGGCACTAGAGCCAGGTGGGAGAAGTAATGACTCTTAAAATGGATCTCTCCCTTATCACAAGTTGCTTGGAGAGCCATCTTCTCAATACAGTAAGTTCAACATTTTTACTACAAATGCCTTGGAAGTCGTTAACTTTTTGGTTGAGGCTGCACTTTCGCACAAGGCTGTTTTCATATTCTCCGTTCATTTGTTATAGGAGAAATAAATCACCGACCGATCCCTCGGAAAAACCAAAACTACAGGCACTCTGCACAATCTCCAAATCACCGAGCTTAAAAGAAATGCCTTCATCTGAGATGGAGGCACTGCAACAGCTCTCATTTGTTGGAATCCGTTCTTGGTTATTGCTGGTCCATGAGTTACAAAGTGCTTTTAACATTGTGTCCAACAGCTAAGAAACCTTCAATTTAAAGGCACACAGGTCCTGTACATAAGACACTCAACTGCCCCTGGAGTAGGGCTAACATCAGCTCATTTTCCACTAGCCTCCTGGGAGATAGAATTGAGGGCCTTTCCATTCGTCCATCGCTTCTACATTGAAGGAGACCTTTCCTGCGAATTTTTCTGAACGTTGCTGATCTTTTTTTGGTGACACAATATTCTCTTCATGAGAAACATCTTGGGGGAAAATAGAATTAGGCAGAGAAAAAGGAATCCAAACTCAAAATCTGCAGCAGCTCGGTCAATCTGCAGGCCTCTCGCAGCTAGGCTATTCAATGTCACTAGATTTCCAGCAGTTTCTTCCTTTTTATTTCTGCTGCATGTCACTTCTTTCCCAATTTAAATGAGTACGGACATCTCCGGACACCCGAGAGTCAAGAAAGATTCCTTCATATTGGTTAAAAAGAACATTGGGGTAGAACTTCCGATCAGCGAAGTTCGATTATTTAACACGCTTGTGTCCCGTATTCACTGATTAACACTGTTGTTAACGCTTCTATTTAGCGGTATGAACACTTTATTGTTTTTCCATGAACTTTGACAATTGGAAGTTCTACCCTGCAATTGTCTTCTCTCCTTGTAAAACATTTTTTAGTTGCATATGTGCTGCTCTTTATGTTCACAGTTCTAGGGCTTAATGTCTGAGAAATCTCCTAATTACCCAAGTTATTTTTGTGCCCTTATTATTTAGGGGCGGACACCCATTTCCCCGTTTGTGGCCCACCTTGGGCCAAAACAAAAAAGTTCTGCAGTCCTGAAGAAATAACCATCACCCTAGAGAGAACCCAACAATAGTTTTTTTTAAAAAATAAGAAATAAACCATCTGCCAAGTTTTTGGAAAGTAAAATCAGGAGGAGGCAGGTCCACAATAGTGAGGGGACAATCTCCTCCCTCCACCTACCATGTCCCATTCCCCATTCCCACCACCAACAACCACCACCCCATCAGCCATTGTCACTCCCCCAGCCCGTTCATCTCTCTCCCATTCACCGCTCTCCTAGCCCTATACATCTGCTTCCCATACCATTCTGTCACCCTGTCCACCCTGCCTCCGATCGGTTCCCAACCGATCTGGTTGCAGCTGTCCATAGTCAGTACTGGTATTCAGTGCCACTTCCCCGTGCTGCAAGAGAAAGTGATGAATCCTATTAAGAGCAGCGGGTCTACCAGGTTCCGCTGTGTGAGAAGGCTTCATTAACACTGCAGTCCCATCGCGATAAAAGAGCATCTTCACTCCTGCTATGAAAGGTGGCACAGTCTCACCTCCCGCTAGCGTTCCTCCACTTTATCTCAATGGAGAGGGCAGCACTGAATCCTAACACCACAGCCAGACTAAGGCAGGAACAAAGCAGTGGCCCTGAGGTTGGGCTGTGCAAGATGGGAAAGAGAGGTGCACGGTGATGGGATTCTGAGAGTATTGGAGGGGAAAAACAGATTCAAGTCAAGTCTAGGTTACTGGCAGGTCTTTTTGAAAGAAAAAATCATCTCAACAATGTATAGATGACGATTATGGTGAAGTGAGATATTTGATAACTCCAGCGTTCTTTAGCTTCTTCAAACACAGGTGTTCATGGGAGATATTGTGCACGGAGTTCTGAAAAAGCAAAAGCGGTCATAATTATTAAGTAGGCAACAACCCCAAAGAGCAAGCTACTTATTACCAATATACAAAGACTGAGGAGAAACCACCACACCAGAGTCAGGGCACTGACATGAGTCAAAGGGGTACATTTTCCTGCTCTTGAGTGCAGTGTACAGGGGAAAACAAAGACACCGAGTATTAAAGCAAGGGAGTTATGCTAAACCTTTATAAATTGCTGGTTAGGCCTCAGCTGGAGTACTGTGTTCAATTCGGGGCACCACACATAAGGAAGGATGTCAAGATTTTGGGGAGGATGCAGGGGAGATTTACCAGAACGATGAAAGTTCATCAACCTGAAACTTTAACTCTGTTTCTCTCTCCACAAAATGCTGCCTGACCTGCTGAGTGTTCCTCGCATTTTCTGTTTTTATTTCAGATATCCAGTATTTTGCTTTTGGCTACTAGAATGATACCAGGGATGAGGGACTTCAGTTATGTAGAGAGACCAGGGTAGCTGGGATTGTTCTCCTTAGAGCAGAGAAGATTAAGGGGAGATTTAATAGAGGTGTTCAAAATTATGAATGGTTTTGATAGAGCAAATAAGAGAAAACTGTGGCAGGAGAGTCAGTAACCAGAGGACACAGATTTAACATAATTGTCAAAAAGGAGATGAGGAGAATTCTTTTTACGCAGCGAGTTGTTATGATCTGGAATGCACAGCCTGAAAGGGCGGTGGAAGCAGATTCAATAATAACTTTCCAAAGGGGAATTGGATAAATATTTGAAAAGGAAAAACTTGCAGGGCTATGGGGAAAGAGCAGGGGAGTGGGACTAATTGGATAGCTCTTTCAAAGAGCCAGCACAGGTACGATGGGCTGAATGGCCTCCTTCTGTGCTGTAAGGTTCTATAAAATCAAGCAGGAAAGAGCACATTCTCATTAAGATCCTGCCCAGTTTTCCGTCTGCCCCGGTGAACCAGTCCCAAACTTCGACCTTTTAACCTAGAATGGCAGACAACAAGAACATTCTAAAACTATTGAACATTCAGGTATGGAGAACACCATCGCTTAAAGCAGTGGTTTTCAAAGTATGGGTCGCAGAACATTAATCACTGGGTCCCTTCCCCGGGAGGCCGAGTCCCCCGCCTGCCACGATCGCGCTGGCCTCTGTCCCACGACAAGCTCATCATGAAGAGTCGCCCCGATGCGTCGAGCAACAGCCAGGACGCGCTGAGCCCTCTCACCCCCCCTTACTGCTGCTGCACGCTGCTCCCCGTGGCGACGGGAGAGGGGACGAGACGAGCAGGTGCATTGTGGGTGCCGTAGGCCGCAAGCTGGAGAACAACCATGGCGACCAACATCGAGGAGATCTTCCGGTCTTTTGTGGTAAAGAAGATAAAGGAGATGGAGAACGAGAAGCAGCGGAGATAAGGGTGGTGGGGGCTGTTCGATTTTAAAGAAAGATAGAGTGGGGCGGGGGTGGGAGGAGAAAACAATACAATGGTTTTTGTTTTAAATATAGGTGATATGGTTCACGCTCTCAGTAAATTTTCAACCTGATCCCGGCGGCTGTGAATCCTCCGGGTGAAAATGGGAGACGGACCTGGAGTAACATGTTTATAAAGAGAGATCAGGGTTTCCAGTCCGGAGTTTAATTTCAGACCGTTTTATTCACTCGCCCCCACGTCTTTTGTTGGGCTCAGAAAACAGGCCTCGTCCCGCTGTTCTCCATAAAGAAAACACCCACCACATCCTGGCCCGTGTACTGGGAGCAGCGCGGCGGCCACTCCTTCAACTGATCAACCCAGAGGGCCACAGCAGGCAGCCTGTTTCTCCTGAAGTTTTTTTTAGTGGGGGGGAGCATGTGGAAGTTGACTCCGACTCCTCTTAAGAAGTTTCTTCCTGAACCGCTGAGCTACAGGTCATCTCGTCAGCTTTGCAATGTTCCTTTTTGGAAAATAGGCCTGCACAAAGGACTGAAAATGTAATCCTCCTAAAGGCAATTTAATATTCTAACTATCTAATTTCTGATATAAACTGGATTGAATTGATTTCACCTTGTGCTGTAGCGCTGGCCTCTTTTTAGGAAGTGACCCTGTATTTTTCCCCTGGGGAAACAGTAGCAGTTTACAACCTGAAAGTTCGTTCTTCCACAGATAGCTGGCAAACGTGAACATACCTGACATTTACAAGTTGAAACGACTGTGATCGTTCTTTGACAAACCCTCACGTCCACCCCTCCAAAAAAGTATTCAGAAAGTTACCGTTCAAGTCTTCAACATCAATGTTCTCTCAGCTACTATAATTTCTTTGTGTTATTATATTGAAACTGCCCTGTATTTGTTTTGTACTGGTGTAGATTTGAGACTGCAGCAAGTTGGCAGTATCAAGTTATATTGTCCCACACGCATCACCCAGATTGGGGGAGAGCAGAGCCTCTGCATGTGCTTATCCAAATGTGGGCACAGAGCTGTGTTTACCAGCTGAGAAATTTAGATGCAGTCCAGCAGCAAGGAAAGTCTGGGTTATTTAAAAAAATATATACTTTAATAAGTTAATCCTGAATCAATAATGAAGCTAAACTTGATGCCTGAGCAATCAAACGAGCCGTGCAACTCACCTGTGATAGCACATTGAAAACACGCCTTAGGCCATTCAGTTTGTCATCTTTTGGGAGCAGTGCTTTCAAAGAATATCCACTGTTAAGGTTAGTGTTCTGATGTTACCGTCCACAACAACCTACATGTGCCAACTGGGATTTTTGACTTTGACAGGATTAAAAACAAGAGCGAGAAACCAACTTAACAGCGCTCCTGATCTGCGTGTAGCACTTTCATCTTGCGATCCAGATTGGAACGCGATCATGAACAACCGGCAGACTCACCCATCACATTCAGTACGAGAAACTCAACCTGATCTTTTTTTATATACTCTGTTTAAAATGTTCTTCAAGTAACATCGATGTCTAATTTTAGTTATTACTTGAAGTGAAGTGGGTTAATTTAGCATGTACTGCCCTTTATTGTGATGTTATGCAAACTCTAGTTTTTTGGGTCCCTGGGGTAAGTGTTTTCTGTCACTGGGTCACGAGAAAAAAAAAGTTTGCAAAACACTGACTTAAAGGTACAGTTTGTGTGGTATAGTGTTTCGTTACCAGAGTTAGTCTCCTGCAATAGCATCATTGATGACACACCATAAAATCTGATGTTTCTAAAATCCAATGCAGTTCAAACGTTCACATTCCAAAAATCAGTACCATCACACCCAGGTACATAGCAGTCAGCACATGAAAAGGTCCAATCTAAATATCTAAACTGAGTTTGAAAGATTGGCATGGAGGAGGAACATAAGACACAGGAAACAGAAGTGAGTAAAGAATAAACAATTTTTTTTACTTTGATGAGTAGCAAAGTTTTACTGTTGAATAAAACATTGTTACTCTATATAACACGTGTAACTATATTCTTCCAGTTAAGTTACCACCTCTCTGTACCCTATCCACGTAGGCTTCTGCCCCACCCACAGTACTGAAACAGATCTAACTGAAATTTATCCCTTTCTTTCATTGTCCAGCTCTATGGGACTGCCTTCATCTGGATCCACTCTTACCGATCTGATCAGGGTGACTCCAGCAGTTGTTCCTTTCCCTGTGCCACACCATCACCTCTGGAGTCCCCACAGATCCATCCTTGTACCCCCTTGCCCTTTGGCAACGTCATCTGCGGACATGGGGTCAGCTTCCACACCTATACCGATGACATCCAGCTCTACCTTTCCACCACCTCTCTTGACCCCTCCACTTCCTCTGTGCTGCCAGACTATTTGTTCAATATCCGGTTTTAAATAAGCCCTTATTTCCTCCAGTTGAACAATGGGAGGACCAAAGTTAACATCTTCTGCCTCCACCACAATGTCTACACCCTCGTCACTAACTCCATTCCCTGCTCCGGCCGCTTTCTTAGGGTGAAACAGACAGTTCAGCATCCTGTTTCACCCTGAGCCAAGCTTCCGACCCCAGAACCTCTCCATCACGTAGACTGCCTACTTCCGTTGCTGCCCCTCCATCATCCCAACTGCCACTGAAACCCTCATCCATGTCTTTATCATCTCCAGACTCAACTATTCCAATGCTCTCCTGGCCAGCCTTCCATCCTCTACCCTTCAAAAACTTTGGTTTATCCAAACCTCTGCTGCCCATAACCTATCCTGCACAAAGTCCCAGTTACTCATCACCCCTGGTCTCCCTGACCTACATTGGCTCCTGGTACCCTAATGCCTCAAATTTAAAATTCTCACCCCTGTGTTTAAATCCCACCATGGGATTATCCCTCCCTATCCCTGTAACCTCCTTCAGCCCACAACTGCCCCGCCCAAAGTCTCTGTTCCTCTGAATCTAGCCTCTTGTGTATATCCCTCCATTTTCCCTACAATTAGCGCCTATGCCATCAGCTGCCGAGGCCCCACAATCTGTATTTCTCTCCCTAAGCCCCTCCATCTTTCAATCTCCCTCTCCTCCTTTAAAGACCCTCTTTAAAACTCACCCCTTTGGCCAAGGTTACCTCCACCTCCAATAATGTTTTCTTCTTTGGCTCAGCAGCTGGTTTTCTTTATGCGTCCATGAAGCACCTTGAGACATTTTTCTACATTAAAGGGCTGGAATTTTCATGAGGGTTCTCCAACAGGAGATCAGCAGAACTCCGGGGGTAGTAGGGGCCGGGGAAAAAGGCACAAACACTACAAATGGACATTTACGCCACTTCTCTGGAAGATCCGCAGATCTCCAACTGAAGGTACGGCAAAAGATTGGAAAATCCCATGGAAATTCAGGGCTGTTATATAAATGGAAGTTGTTGTTGCGAAATCAGTCTGAGGCAGCCTGTTCAGCTAAAAACATGATACATGATACTTGAAAGTCGAATATTTTCCATTAGAACATAAGAAGATAAGAAATAGGAGCAGGAGTAGGCCATCCGGCCCCTCGAGCCTGCTCCACCATTCAACAAGATCATGGCTGATCTTCTATCTCAATGCCATTTTCCTGCACTATCCCCATATCCCTTGATGCCTTTAATATCTAGAAATCTATCAATCTCTGTTTTGAATGTACTCAATGACTGAGCCTCCACAGCCCTCTGGAGTAGAGAATTCCAAAGATTCACCACCCTCTGAGTGAAGAAATTTCTCCTCATCTAAGTCCGAAATGGCCGACCCCTTATTCTGAGACTGTGACCCCAGGTTCTAGACTCCCCATCCTCCCTGCATCCACCCTGTCAAGCCCTGTAAGAATTTTGTATGTTTCAATGAGATCACCTCCCATTCTTCTAAACTCTAGAGAATACAGGCCTAGTCTACTCAATCTCTCCTCATACAACAATCCCGCCATCCCAGGAATCAGTCTGGTGAACCTTTGTTGCACTCCCTCCATGGCAAGTATATCCTTTCTTACGTAAGGAGACCAAAATTGTACACAATATTCCAGGTGCGGTCTCAACATGGTCCTATATCATTGCAGTAAGATATCTTTACTCCTGTACTCAAATCCTCTTGTAATGAAGGCCAACATACCATTTGCCTTCCTAATTGCTTGCTGCACCTGCATGTTAGCTTTCAGTGACTCATGTACAAGGACACTCAGGTCCCTTTGAACATCAACATTTCCCAATCTCTCACCATTTAAAAACTACTCTGCATTTCTGTTTTTCCTACCAAAGTGGATAACTTCACATTTTTCCACATTATATTCCATCTGCCATGTCCTTGCCCAGTCACTTAGCCTGTCTATATCTCCTTGAAGCCTCTTTGCATCCTCCTCACAACTCACATTCCCACCTAGTTTTGAGTCCTCAGAAAACTTGGAAATATTACATTTGATCCCCTCATACAAATCATTGATATAGATTGTGAATAGCTGGGGCCCAAGCACCGATCCCTGCGGTACCCCACTAGTCACAGTCTGCCAACCTGAAAAAGACCCGTTTATTCCTACTATCTGTTTTTTTTAATTCATTCATGGGATGTGGGCGTCGCTGGCGAGACCGGCATTTATTGCCCATCCCTAATTGCACTTGAGAAGGTGGTGGTGAGCCGCCTTCTTGAACCGCTGCAGTCCGTGTGGTGAAGGTTCTCCCACAGTGCTGTTAGGAAGGGAGTTCCAGGATTTTGACCCAGTGACGATGAAGGAACGGCAATATATTTCCAAGTCAGGTTGGTGTGTGACTTGGAGGGGAACGTGCAGGTGATGTTGTTCCCATGTGCCTGCTGCCCTTGTCCTTCTCGGTGGTAGAGGTTGCAGGTTTGGGAGGTGCTGTTGAAGAAGCCTGGGCGAGTTGCTGCAGTGCATCCATCCTGAGGATAGTACACACTGCAGCCACGGTGCGCCGGTGGTGAAGGGAGTGAATGTTTAGGGTGGTGGATGGGGTGCCAATCAAGAGGGCTGCTTTGTCCTGGATGGTGTCGAGCTTCTTGAGTTGTTGGAGCTGCACTCATCCAGGCAAGTGGAGAGTATTCCATCACACTCCTGACTTGTGCCTTGTAGATGATGGAAAGACATTGGGGTGTCAGGAGGTGAGTCACTCGCCGCAGAATACCCAGCCTCTGACCTAATCTTGTAGCCACAGTATTTATGTGGCTGGTCCAGTTATGTTTCTGGTCAATGGTAACCCCCAGGATGTTGATGGTGGGGGATTCGGCGATGGTAATGCCGTTGAATGTCAAGGGGAGGTGGTTAGACTCTCTCTTGTTGGAGATGGTCATTGCCTGGCACTTGTCTGGCGCAAAAGTTACTTGTCACTTATCAGCCCAAGCCTGGATATTGTCCAGGTCTTGCTGCATGCGGGTACGGACTGCTTCATTATTTGAGGAGTTGCAAATTGAACTGAACACTGTGCAATCATCAGCGAACATCCCCATTTCTGACCTTATGATGGAGGGAAGGTCATTGATGAAGTAGCTGAAGGTGGTTGGGCTTAGGACACTGCCCTGAGGAACTCCTGCAGCAATGTCCTGGGCTGAGATGATTGGCCTCCAACAACTACTACCATCTTCCTTTGTGCTAGGTATGACTCCAGCCACTGGAGAGTTTTCCCCTGATTCCCACTGACTTCAATTTTACTAGGACTCCTTGATGCCACAATCGGTCAAATCCTGCCTTGATGTCAAGGGCAGTCACTCTCACCTCACCTCTGGAATTCAGCTCTTTTGTCCATGTTTGGACCATGGCTGTAATGAGATCTGGAGTCGAGTGGTCCTGGCGGAACTGAAACTGAGCATTGGTGAGCAGGTTATTGGTGAGTAAGTGTCGCTTGATAGCACTGTCGACGACACCGTCCATCACTTTGCTGATGATTGCAAGTAGACTGATGGGGCGGTAATTGGCCGGATTGGATTTGTCCTTCTTCTTGTGGACAGGACATACCTGGGCAATTTTCCACATTGTCGGGTAGATGCCAGTGTTGTAGCTGTACTGGAACAGCTTGGCTAGAAGCACAGCTAGTTCTGGAGCACAAGTCTTGAGCACTACAGCCGGGATGTTGTCAAGGCCCATAGCCTTTGCTGTATCCAGTGCACTCAGCAACTGTTTTCTGTCTGTTAACCAATTCTTAATCCATGCCAGTATATTACCCCCAATTCCATGTGCTCTAACTTTGTTCACCAACCTCCTGTGTGGGACCTTATCAAAAGCCTTCTGAAAATCCAAATACACCACATCCACTGGTTCCCCGTTATCTCTTCTATTAGTTACTTCCTCAAAGAACTCCAATAGGTTTGTCAAACAAGGTTTCCCTTTCATAAATCCATGTTGACTTTGCCAAATCCTATTATTATTTTCTCAGTGTCCTGTTATCACATCCTTTATAATGGATTCTAGCATTTTCCTTACTACTAATGTCAGGCTAACAGGTCTATAGTTCCCTGTTTTCTCTCTCCCTCCTTTCTTCAATAGTGGGGTATCGCTATTGCTACCTACAATTGCATTGTAGTTTTGTCCAAATATTCTGTACAAAGTGGGTGTCCTTGTACAAGTATAAACTGTGCTGCTCAAACTGTAATAACCCAGTATCAGTTTTCCACATCCATGTACAGTTGCCTTCTTGTTCATATTTTTCAGGTCAAATACAGACTGGCTGCTGGGCTTTGGGAGGGACTATTTTTCAAAGGACACTCCAAGGGATGGTAGGGCTGGAGGGAGGGGCACTCTCAGTCACCGGTGATGCAGCTGTTGGCACCACACCCCTCCCAGAAAGGCCTTTAGACCTCTCTAAAGAGCTCCAAATAGCTAAATCCAGAAGCAACAGTGGTGTTGGGTTGCTGTTTGCATGCTCCTTTAATGAACACATTCCGTCTGCTCAACCAACCATGTCCAGTCCAATTTCATGGTGCTATGTGGTTGAAGCACAACAATGTGCACTTGGCTGTTGCCAGACCACACATTGGCATGGACACTGCCCATGGCCTGCTGAAGTCGGTCCAAACCCTCCTTGGCTATTTTGGGGCAGGTTGTTTCAAAAGGTTGCATCCAGCTTTTGAGGTTGATATTTCCCCTCATCTCCTGATGCAAAAGTTTGAGGTTCCTCTGGGCCAAACCTGAGGAATCAATGACAGGTTAAGAGGTCTTCCTGCCACTCAGCACATGGTGTGGACTGTTCTCCCCAAGGTGGGTACATGTCAAAGGCTGTAGATAATGCTCTCAGAATGGTCTCCACAAGAAATGGAATGGAGCTGGAGGATGACAACCCATCTAAGGAAACAAAAAAGGACAATGTCTACAGTTATGATTTTATGCATACACTGAAGGGATACGATAGACTATTGCACACAGGGCTACGTCCATCGAAGAGACTGTAAACTGTAAGTTAAACTCACCAGACAGCTGCATGATGTTTCAGCTTCAGGTATGAAGATCTCCACCATCTGGTCGTCCAGCAGTTGGACTTCCTTTGGGTTGAAGATTACTACAAAATTGTCCCTTGGCTAATCGAGCATTATACTCACCAAACTTTCCATGTCTTCATTGTCCACACGTATAAACTTCCTCCCACCATTGCACAGAAAGCAAAATATTTGTCTCCTCCTGGCCTCTATTTTTCATCTCGATCAGCAACTTGCAATTTTACTTCATTTCAATTATTAACATACATGATAAAACATAAAGACCCTCATTTCAATACCTGCAACTAGCTTCTGATTAGATGTCTTGATTTGGCACCAGCTGCAATGTTTTGCAAGAGTTGCCACTTATGTACTTAAGAGCTAACTAGGACCCATTACAATCAGGACCTTTTCTAAGAGCTCTATACCTACAGATTAAGTCATCACCTCCTCCACATTCCAATGCTTTGCTCATTGATCCCCAAAATACCCTATTAATGGGCAGTAGCTTTGGGTGATGGATGCTACGGAACTGCTGGGGCTGATTTTACTGGTGTAAGCTGGGTGGACCAGATGGAAAGACTGGTCAGAATTCCATCAGGCCGGATCTCCACTCAATTTACGTCACATAGGCGGAGGACGCCAGCAGTGGAAACCTCAAACAAGCGGGCGCTTCATTTAAATACTTATTTGGGGGTGGGGACCTCCTT